>NC_063235.1:4860799-5033299 GCF_020740725.1 Corvus hawaiiensis
AGGGGAGCTGTGGGGCTCTCCCTGATTCTGGTCCTTGGGGCGTGTGCTTTTTGAACCCCTTGCTTCTGCGCATCCCAGGGAGGGCCCCCAGCAGCAGATGGGGGCTCAGCCATTGGGCATTGGTCAGTGCCCCTCTCAGCAGCCACAGGGTGGGCTTTCCAGCAAGCCTGGCTGATTATTACGGGAGAGGGAATTGAAATCCATGCAGCTGTTACCTCCAACACCTTCGTTCAGCTGCAGTTGTTTCTTTCATCCCTGTGTTTCACTGTGGGGTCACAGCCCTTCGAGTGGGGGTGCTGTATTGAGGGGCTGCACCCCAACCCAAGGCTGGGCTTTGGGGAGGGCTGTGGCCTTCCCCCCGTGCCCCGTGGCTCATAGCCCCTTGCTATCACTGAGTGCAGGTTTGTGACAGCACAGCACAAGCTCCCGTTAGATTCCTAGCTCCCATTAGTATTCCCTGGCTGTGAAGCCTCTTCCCCCTCCACATGTTAACCCTCAGTGCCACCAAGCCTTCAGGAATGGGGACAGACAGCTCTGCACCCCAGCTTTGGGGGGCACAAGGACGTGTGAGGCTGATGGAAGCGAGGACACCCTCAAGGCTGAAGGTGGGAACTTCTGGCCCGACATAGGAGCAGAGTGGACTGTCTGCTGTAGTGCCCCAGGAGCACAGCCCTTGCCAGGTGCGTGCACAGAGCCTCCCTGGGATTTTGGAATCCCTTTGCCCACTCTCCTCCTCCCCCAGGGTCACTAATTTCACTGCTGGTTTGTTACCCGAGCGCCTTGAGTGTGACCTTGCTCAGGAAGGTTTCTGCATTGCTATGCTTTATGATTTCACAATTAGAGGCACTGGCTACAAGTTGCCCACGTGTGGAAGTTAAAGGCTGAGACATCTGTCAGATGAACCAGCACCTTCACTCAGTTTTGTTTTCTTTAACATATTCAAGTGCTGGTGAAGATGTTTGAGGCAAATTCTACTTTTGAAATAGTTTGCTCTTGACTCTTTTCCTCATCCTGCTGCGTAGCTGGGGCTGCTCAACCTGTCTGCACTTTGGTTAATGATGTTTGATGAATTCCAGTGTTACTTGGGTCAAGACTAAAAGCTATTTTTTTAAAAACAAAATGTTTCTTTCAAATAAACAGGGAAGATGTTTTGTTGCTGCCCAATTGCTTCTTTCTCCAGTCTCAGCTGTGGGACAGTTCTCACCAAAGACTTGATTTCACAGAAAAGCAAAATGGCAGCAGTGTCAGGGCTCGAGCTGCCCCACACTTGGATAGCAGCACCTCTTCGTGCAGCAGCAGAACGTGTATTAATTAGTGGAGTCCTTGAAGGAGATGACTGTGGCCACGGAGCTCTTGCTGGGGCTGGTTGTGTAGAGAACACACTTTAGCACCACGGCAGCCGGGAGGGACCCGATGGCACTTTGGGACACAGATTTTTCAGAGAAGGGAGGAGATTCACCTTCAGAGCTGCCCTTCTGTCCATGAACAGCTCACGTGACGGGTGGGGAGAACTTGCTAGAGCCCTTTGAGTTCACTTCCTTCAATGTCACCTAAGGACAGAGGAAGCCGAATCTCCTGAGCTCCCCAGCTGCGGGCTCGGCTTGGTGGGTGGGGAGAACTTGCACCAGCCCCGGGGCAGCACCGGAAGAGGAGATGGGGGCTTCTCACTGCCCTGAGGGCAAAGAGCTGCTCCTGCCTCCAGCAACTTTTGGTCTGTGTCACATCCCCGGGGGGGGATCAGGGCCTGGGCTGGAGCCTCAGAGCAGCTCCAGGCTCGCAAGAAACTGAGGCAACTGTGACAGTGGCCAAGGCAGCAGCTCGAGGACTGCCCACCCGGCTGTCGCGGTGTTTTGGTGGTTCGGCAGCCTGGGGAAGCCCCGCGGTCCCTGGGGGAAGCGGGTGCAGGGATTTGGCCGCAGGCATCGCGGCCGAGGCCAAGACCAGGCGCCTGTCGGACCGTGACGGAGCCGGGGAGATCGGGGTTGGAGTCGCAGCTACACCACTTGTGCCTCCCTAAGCAGCACCCGGGACTAGGAGGAGTTAAAAAAACAAAAGGCTCTTCCTGGAGCCAGGGGAGCACGGTTTTTCCTCTCTTTGTACTCATTCTGCTGCATGTGCTGTCCTTGCTCCGACCGTGTGGATTTGGCGCTGCTCCCCAGCGCCTTCCTGTCATTAGGATTCCCTGGATTGCTGCTGCTTTCCTTCATCCAGCCGGGCTCTCCCTTGTCCTCGGCACTGACAGGAGCTCCCGCACCTCGCCCGGGTCCCCCGTAGCCACGGGGGGACACAGTTACAGTGGCGATGTGCTCCTTGAACCATCCCTGCGCCGAGGGTGTGGGCGCGCTGCAGGCGAGCTGGGCACCGCTGGCACCCTGCAGTGCCCCCGGCTGCGGGAGCTGCCCCTGGGTCTGTTCCAGAGCCGGGCAGGAGCGTTGGTCGCTGCTCTGAGAGAGGCCGGGACTTGCAGGGGGCTCAGCTGGAGGACTGACCCTGTGCTGGCCATGTCCCACTGGGAACTGGTCACGCCACCACAGCCCACCTGCTCCCCGCCACCAGCACCCCGCACGACCCTCCTGACCGGGCGCAGACCCAGCGTCACTCCCCGGGTCGCTGCTGGCCCGGTGGGGGTTGTTACAGGCATTTTGGGGTGAGCGTGGCTGGCTCGGGATAGGAGTTTGCGGAGCATCCCTGCTCCTGCCTCCCCTCTCCCGCCGCTCCTCCTGCTGAGGCAGAGCCCCGAGGGGCATCGGGGGCAATGCAGGTGCTTCGGTGGAGGCCCGCGGGCACCGTCACCCTCCGTCCATCCCTCCGTCCGCCCGTCGGTCCACACAGGGCCCCATGCACCGAGTGAGTCCGTCTTTCCATTGTTCAAACAATCTCTTTTCCACATGCGGTGCCAAAGGCTCCCCGCTCGCTCCCGCACGCGCCAGTATATTTAGCTGCCTCTGAGCCTCTACCTTTCCTTATATAGGAGAGGCCAAACGAATTTCTCACTCTCATTATTAATAGCCTGAGAGGAGCTCTTAGGAGGCTGCCAAAAATAGCAGGCAAACAGAGAGCACCCGGGGTGGGGAGGGTGTCGTGGCAGGCAGGGAGCCGCCGGGACCGCCGCGGGAGGGATGCCACGCTGCTGGTCCTGGCTTTTCCCTTTGGGAACCACGCTAAGGTGTCTCCCAGCATCCTGCCCCGGGTAGGGGGTCCCCCACGCCCCGCCAGCTCTCTGCAGGTAGGACCGGCGGGGCTCCGGGCGGGCAGAGCAGCCCTGTACCCCCGGACTTGGCGGCTGGGGATGCTGAAACAACTGCCCCGTGGGTGTTGGGGACACCCCAACCGGGTGGCCTGGGGCAACCCAGGGATTCCCATCCCCACGGGGTCCCCCTGGACATGGGGATCTCCTGCGGCTGAAGCGTTGACAGGTTTTACCCTTTTGTACACTCCACGAGCTCTGCTTTGCCCTCGAGCTGCCTTGGGCTGCTGCTGGGCCCGGCGGTGTGTGCCAGCTCCCCCCAGGACATGGCTCTGAGACCCCCGCCGGGCACCAGGGGGACGTGGGGCAGGTGGCAGAGCTGGCCGGCCGTCTGCGTGCTGGTGGCAGCCCTGGCTGCCTCGGTCCGGGAGGGAGAGGGTTTCTCAGCAGAGATCACCCACGCAGCATCCCCAGAATTGGGCACATGTGCCGGGACACCGAGCCCGGGATGGGGCGAGCGAGGAAGGAGCTTCGGGGTGCCCAGAGAGCGAGGGGTCTTCAACTGCACCCGGAGATGTTGCATCCCAGGGTCTGCCTTAAATCCCTCCCTCCTCCCTCCCTCCCTGGCGAGGAACTTCTCCCGCTGAACCGGAGGATGCTGCAAGCTCCTGCGGACGAGCCGGAGGAGTCCTGTGGCAAAGTCAAGGCGAGCGGGGAAGCAGCGTGCTCGTGCCGGGTGTCAGCGCAGCTCGCTGCCGCCAGCCCAGCCTGCTGCGGCCGGTGTCACCTCCAGGACCGTGAGTGGCCTTGCGGGCGGGAGGTGCGGGATCTGCGGGGGGCAGCGGGGCTTTCCCCGCCGCCCACGTTTAACCTTCAGCGAGCCCGGCCGGTGCTGAGCCCGCCGGGGCCGGGGATGCTGCTGCTGCCGGGCTCCGGCTCGGCGTGGGCAGGGAGGGGACACCCTGGGGTGGGGGTCACCGCAGCCCCCCCTGCTTGGCGCCAGCCCGGGTGGAGACGGAGGAGTGGGGGGCAGCAGCAACTCTCTGTGTGTCTGGGGGGGCAATGGGGCCCCCCCGCAGGTCCCGGCGGCAGGGGGGCCCTGGGGGGTGAGTGCCCGGCTCTGCGGGCAGCACCCGGCCCTTCTGCCTGCGGGTGTCCCCCTGCACCGGGGCCGGTCACCCCCTCTCCAGGGAGCCGAGGTGCCCTCGGCCACGCAAAGTGAGGACACCCCATGCCTGTGGGATGGGGTGGGAAGGGAAACCCAACTCCTGGGCACCTCGGCATCGCATTTTGGACTTGCACGGAGGGAAGTGCTGATCACCATGGCCGGGTGCACCAGGGCAATGCGCCCACAGCCCAGACACGGGCAATGCCGCGGGCGAAGGAGCGGCAGAACGGGAGCCGGGGGGCTCCCCCAGGCATCGTGTGCCAGCGCTCCCCTTGCACCCACCTCCCTCCTCCTTGCTGGGCCTCTTGGTATTTTATAAGCCACTCGGCAGCTGCTGCATTGGGTTTGTCGGGGATGGATGAGCCGGGGGAAGCCGGCTGGGGGGGCAGAGCTGGATGGGAAAACTTGGAAAGGCCCCTGCGGGGCAGCGGCTGCAGAGCTCGGCCGGGGACGCGGCGCTGGCGGAGCCGGGAAAAAAAGGGCTCTTCCTTTTATAGCCAGGCTGGGGTTGTTGGGTGCCTGTGGGTGCCACTACGGCCGGCCCCGGCAGCCCCCCGACTCCTCCGCCTCCTCCTGCAAAGTCGCCTGCCCCTGGTCCCCACAAACGACCCTGCTCGGGCAGGGAGCTGCTCTCGGGGCAGGCGGAGAACACGGGGGGCTGCCCTGGCCGGGGACTCATAGCCGATCTGCGGGCACGGAGAATTCGTGGAAGAGGGGCTGCCCCGGGCCACAGCTCCCTGGTGGGTTTCGGCTCGGGGTCTGCAGCTGCCAAAGGCAGCGCTGGGGCTGGGGAGGACTCAGAGATGCCTGCAGTGGTGGGGGCACGCCCAGGGCTGCAGAGGGGTTGGTGGTGATGACTGGGAATATCTGGGCACAGAGAGGGCGGTGGGGTAGAGCCGGTCTGTGGAACACGGCAGGGGCAAGGAGGGGTGGTGGGAGGAGGCAGGGGTGGCCTGGGCTGGAGTTGGGGGACACGAGGTGCCCCGGATGCAGGGAGCATCCCGTGGAGCTGGGTGCAGCCCTCCAAGGTCACTGGGAGAGCCCTGCTGAGAGCTGTGGGAACCATGCCATGGGATGGGGCTGGATGGGCCCCTGGGGCTGGGGTATCTCTAACACCCAGCCCTGGGAGGCTGTCCAAGGTCAGCCGAGGTGACTGGAGATGAACTCGGCTGCAATGTGAGAGCCCTGATGCTGTGCCCTGGCTTTGTGGTTTCAGGATGGGTGCAGCCATGAGCTTTTGGCTCCCACTGAACCCTGACAGCCCTGCCAGAGCCTGGGACACCGGCAGTGCTACAGCAAATCCTCCCGGCAGCATCACACGGCACTGCAGGGCCGGCAGAGCGCCAGGGCTTAAGTGGGTGCATCTCTGCAGCGTCTGGCCTCAGGACACCCACTCAGTTTGATTTGGGGTGGGACAGGGGTGCTGGTCCAGCCAGACACGCTCTGCCCCACCACTGCTGCTGGGCTGGGGACTTGTCTTGGGTCCTGGGAGCCGTGTCTGGGATCCTCAGGGCCAGATCATCAGGACCACCCATGCAGGAGCTCCTGGGGTGCTGGCAGAGCACGCTCGGGGGACCATGGCTGTGCCATGCTGTGCCCCATAGAAAGCTTTGGTGTCTCAGGGGCCAACCGAGCAGCGACTCTGCTGCCTGTGGGTGCTGCAAGCAGGGCCGGTGACGTGAGGCTGTACTTGGCGCCCAGTGAGCTGCAGCGCGTGTGGCCACGGCTCCGGGCGCTGAGTCACAGCCACACCATGTCCAGCCTGCCCCACATCCCTCTTGCCCACGGCCAGGCCCCCCACGCACCCCTCACTCCCCTGTCCGGGAGGGAGCAGCCCTGGGAACCCAGGGACACTCCCTGTACCTGCCATTGTCCCACTCCAGCTGCAGATTTAGGGGTGGGAAGGTCACTGGGGTCAAGGCATATTTGGGTTGTGGTGACACTCATCCCCTCTGTCACCCTGCCATGGCCAAGCTGTGCTGGGGCCGGGGAGCCCCCTGCAGCCCCATTGGGGTCTGAAGCCCAGAGCTCTCAGCTGAACCACCCTCCCATGGGCAAAGGCATCTCCAGCCTTCCCTGTCCACAGCTGCTGCGTGGGGAGGGGTTGGGAAGGGCCCAGAGCCCTGTGTCCTTCTCCTGAGCCTGCAAACGAGGTGAGCAGGGGCATGGCGGGGGTGGGAGATTGGTGCCCCCCGAGCTGGCCCAGCTGCATTGACCGGGAACCACTGCTCAGGCACACAGACAGGGGGATTTGGGGTGTGGAATGTCCTGGGGGTGGCAGGGTGGCAGGAGAGCGAGTTGGTGCATCCTGACCCAGTGCAGCAGCAGCAGCAGCAGCAGGAGGAGGAGCAGCAGCAGCAGGGGGGTCTCCTGCCAAGCCAAGAGCTCGGGCCGAGGGGGATTCCCCCTGTGGAAGGGGCTCCAAGCACAGGTGCCCACCTCTGCCATCCATCTGTGCTGGCCCTGTGGGCTCACGGGACTCGGCCCTTGGCTCTGCCCCCATCTCCTCGCAGATGCAGCTCCCCAGGTGCCCCCACAGCCCAAACTGCTGAGCTTCGGCTGCATCCTGGAGCTTCCCATCACCCACACAGGGCAGCCACCACCCAAACCCCAGCCTGAGCACCCTCCAGCCGCCTAGGGACTTCTGGGTCCAGGGCACACAGGCTGGCCACGGCTCTGTCTTGTCCTCCAAACACCGGGATCTCCGTTCTCCGGGGTGGCTGCGGGCACAGGGGGCCAAATGGGCAGTGCCTCCACCTGCACTGCGCCAGGCAGAGGCCGAAGACGGGACTGGGGTTGGGTAGGAGATGCTCCCCACAGCCCCTGCCCGGTCTTGGGTTTCACCACAGCTCCTTCCAGGATCTCACTGGAGCTGGAGGACACGGCCGGGAGAGGGTCAGCTCCGTGCCCCACGCCCCCAGCCCCGCGCCGCCCGCCTCTCCCTCCCAACCCTACATACTTCTTCATATGCCCATACGGAGCCGGCCGGCCTTATGGAATGTTAAGAAGTATGTATTTTTGGGCTGGGACCCCCACGCCGGGAGCCTCCATCACCAGCACGGTCCAGACGGCGCCTCCGGAGAGACGATGCGTCCCTGGGGCTGGTAAAAAGGAACCAGATCAATTTGCAACTGGATTTGGTCCCCTTCAACCAGCTGCAGCGGCGCATGAGCTACGGCACCCGCTGCACCTCACCGCCCCGGCCCAGGGCGCTGCCGCCGTCCTGCCCTGAGCGGGCTCGGGGTGAACAGTGGGTGCAGGGAGCGGGAGAAAGGGGGGGAGGCGGCGGAGGGGGGGTGCAGAGTGGGGCTTTGGTGGGGTTTTTGAGGCTGCCCGGTGGAGAGGAGGCAGGCGGAGCGGCTTCAGCTACGATTTCCAAACTTGCCCGAGGTCGTCGTCAAAACCGCGGCGTTTCAGCAGTCGGGAAACGCCCCGTGAAGCCACGGGAGCCCTGGCACAGGCGTGAGGAGCCACCAGCCCGGCGCGTCCTTGCTCCGCAGACTCCACAGCTCCCGTCCGAGGCGGTCGGGGAGAAAGGGCTCCCTGCGGGGACACCCCCAGGGTCCGACCCCCGAAAACGCGGGAGCTCCAGCCCCGCTCCAGCAGAGACAGCAACATAAAGAGTTAATGAGAAAGTGAAACTCGAAAATTAACTGTCCCGACGCGCCCTGCCTCGATCTTTCCGGACCTTAAGACACAGCACAGGTTGGTGGCGTGACGTGCTGCTCTCCCGCGGTGGGTGTTTGGGGACAGCGCCCTGTCCCTGAGGGGGGGACGATAACGGGGGGCTGCTCACCTCGCTGCACCGGCGGAGCAGCACCGAGCCCTGGGCCGGGCAGGAGCCTGGGCGGGGGCTGAGGGGTCTCTGCTTTCGTGGGGTGGCCGGGGGCTCCTGGAGGGGACAGGGGTGGCTGGGGGCGTTCGTGCAGGGCGGCAAAGCCCTGCCGGCCTCACCCACTGCCCACGGAAGAAAGTTTTGTTCTCTTTCCCGGCAGGACCAGGCTCACCGAGGACCCTGCGCGGTTCTCGCTCGCGGCCAGGCTGCCATGGGTAAGTTGGGGGGCTCGTGGCGTGGGGGGCACGGGCCCTGCAAGGGGACAGCACGAGGGACGCGGGGACTCTGTGCTTTTGCTATTTCTGCTCTCTCCTCCGGGCCGTGGCGGCAGCGGGGCCGGTGCCGTTCCCGGGCGTCTGCAGGGCTGAAGGAGGGTGGGGCTGGGAGAGCTGCTGCTGCCGCCGGGCCCCTGCCCTGCCCGGCACAGCGCGCTGGGCTCCAGCCGGGAGGAGCTTTAGTGCCCGCACTCCGGCCCTTCTGTCATTTTCCTTCTTAGGTTGGGATGGAATCGGCATTGCACTCTTCCTTGGAATGGTCGTTGGAATGGCACTCATAGGTGAGCGTCTGGCACGGGCTGAGCAGCGCTCGGGGTCACTTTGGGAGCTGCTGAGAGGGAAGGGGCAGCACTGGCCGCTCGCCGCCTGGAATTCTGCCTGCACTGCTGCAGCCCTGCACACCGTTCCTCTCCTGCCGGCCCTGGGGTGTCCCCATCCCTGCACCCCCAGCCCTCACTGTCCACTCTGGTCCCTGGTTCCTTTTGGGGAGGCCGGTTCTGGTGCTGGTGGCAGGGGGAGAAGTGGGTCACAGAGAGCACCCTAACGCTGCTCTGTCCTCCCTGCAGCCGTGGCAGGTGGTATGCCGGTGTCCATCAGTGCAGTGGGGATTACCAAGAGTGTGGCTTTTGCCTTCGCTCTCACAGTCGGTGAGTGGGGAGGGCAGGGGAGCTGGGCTGTGCTGGGTGGGAATACGGGGTTGTACCCTGGGCTTGCTCTAAAGCCAAACCAGTTCTTTAACTCCTCACTGGTCCAAATCTCCCCTAAATGTGGGGAAGGGATCAATCCCCAATGTGGTGGGAAGAGTCAGGACCTGCTGGGGTAGGGGTCAAGGCTGAGGGCCTCAGGGGCCATGCAGGAAGGTGACTGCTCTGTGGCAAGAACAACACTTGTGTCCACTGGCAGCAGTGGCCAGAGACAGAAAGGGACAGCGGACAGTGTTGGGTTTGCTCAGGAGCAGAACTTGCTGCAGGCAAACTCCCTGGCACAGTCCAGGGAGACCCTTGCCTCTCCCTGCCCAGGAGAAGCCCTTGGCTGTCCCTGCCTCGTGGTTGTCCCTTAGAAGGCAGCTTCGATGCTTCTGGGACATCAAACGTTTGTCTTTGCAGGGTGAAAACAAAAGGCCTGACTCTGCCCTGCGAGCAGCAGCCGATGCCATGCTCTCCAAAGGAAGAACTCTAGGTCACCAACCCAAAGCCAAGCAGTTTTTCTTCTTTCCAAGCAGCCTATCTTCCCATGTCAGGCTCTGGAAAGCCCCCGCAGACCCCCAGCTGCGCCTTTAAAAGATTTGGATTTCCTTGAGCAATAAATTCCTTGAAAGTTTTAATAAAAGTGTGTTGCACACGTGCGTGTGTGGTGGTGCTTGGTGTGCGTTGTGGCTGAAGTGCCTGCCCAGCTCCGGGGGATTTGCCGGGCTCCAGGCAGCATTTCCAGCCTTGCTGCTGCTCCCCTGCACAGCGAGGGGCTGGCTCTGTACCCTGACAGCCCTGCCAGAGCCTGGGACACCGGCAGTGCTACAGCAAATCCTCCCGGCAGCATCACACGGCACTGCAGGGCCGGCAGAGCGCCAGGGCTTAAGTGGGTGCATCTCTGCAGCGTCTGGCCTCAGGACACCCACTCAGTTTGATTTGGGGTGGGACAGGGGTGCTGGTCCAGCCAGACACGCTCTGCCCCACCACTGCTGCTGGGCTGGGGACTTGTCTTGGGTCCTGGGAGCCGTGTCTGGGATCCTCAGGGCCCGATCGAGCAGAGACCACAACATCAAGAGTAAACATTGAGAATGAAAGTGAAACTCAGCGAGCGGTTTTAGGCATTTTCCGTAAGTCCGTTATCAGGGGATTTCCTGTCATTGTCTTTCCAGCAGCACTTGGCCCCTCAGTACCCACAGCACAGGTTGGTGGTGTGGGGTGCTGCGCTCCCGCGTGGGGACAGCGCCCTGTCCCTGAGGGGGGGACGATAACGGGGGGCTGCTCACCTCGCTGCACCGGCGGAGCAGCACCGAGCCCTGGGCCGGGCAGGAGCCTGGGCGGGGGCTGAGGGGTCTCTGCTGTCGTGGGGTGGCCGGGGGCTCCTGGAGGGGACAGGGGTGGCTGGGGGCGTTCGTGCAGGGCGGCAAAGCCCTGCCGGCCTCACCCACTGCCCACGGAAGAAAGTTTTGTTCTCTTTCCCGGCAGGACCAGGCTCACCGAGGACCCTGCGCGGTTCTCGCTCGCGGCCAGGCTGCCATGGGTAAGTTGGGGGGCTCGTGGCGTGGGGGGCACGGGCCCTGCAGTGGCACTGCCTGGGGGGACACGGCGACCCTGGGGTTTGCCCCTCCTCCCCTCTAGTCCCGGTAGGGCTGAAGGAGGGTGGGGCTGGGAGAGCTGCTGCTGCCGCCGGGCCCCTGCCCTGCCCGGCACAGCGCGCTGGGCTCCAGCCGGGAGGAGCTTTAGTGCCCGCACTCCGGCCCTTCTGTCATTTTCCTTCTTAAGTTGGTTTTCACTTGTCATTGCATTCAGCTTTGTACTCGGCCTTGGAATCGTCATTGGAGCTACAATTGCAGGTGAGCGTCTGGCACGGGCTGAGCAGCGCTCGGGGTCACTTTGGGAGCTGCTGAGAGGGAAGGGGCAGCACTGGCCGCTCGCCGCCTGGAATTCTGCCTGCACTGCTGCAGCCCTGCACACCGTTCCTCTCCTGCCGGCCATGGGGTGTCCACGTCCCTGCACCTCCCAGGCCTTGCTCCCCACTCTGGTCGCTGTGCTCCCCACAGCCCCTGCCTGGTTTTGGGATTCACCAGGGCCACTGGCCCCCATGCCGGATGTTTTTGTTATAAACTATGTTTGATTCACCTTGTGCTGCTGACAGGTGACAGACTGGGTTGACAAGTGCTGTGTGTCCCGTACTGTGCCCCATGTGTGTCCTCAGGGCTCACCCCACACTCAGTTGAGTTTCAGTTCCTGTATTTTCTCTATTTAATTACCTCAAAGAAATGCATTATGCAGCAGTGTTGGTAAACAAGGCAGAACAGTATTTCCCCAGCACTCTGTACTTTGGCCTCCCCGGGCAGTGCCAGCAGCATGTCCAGGGCCTGGGGTGGCCATGGGGGCAGGGTCCAGGCCCAGGGGTGCCCGGTGTGGCCGCACTGCCTGCGCTGCCCGGTGTGTGGGGCCCCCCGAT
This sequence comes from Corvus hawaiiensis, assembly GCF_020740725.1. Lineage (NCBI taxonomy): Eukaryota > Metazoa > Chordata > Aves > Passeriformes > Corvidae > Corvus > Corvus hawaiiensis. The sequence continues at coordinate 4,872,418 of NC_063235.1, forward strand.
GGCAGCAGGGAGGTGAGGTCTGGGCGATCTGCTCCTCCTTGAGGTGCTCCCCATGGCTAGGGGGGATGGGGAGCCGTATGCTTAGGCCAGGCCTGCTGGGGGGGACCCGGGTTGATTTTTCTTCCTCTTCCTCAGGACTCCTGAGGGTCTGTCCTGTTGGCCATTGCGGTGCTTCGGGCTGGGGCAGAGTTAATGTTCCTCCCAGGGGCTGCTCTGGGGCTGTGTTTTGGGTTTGTGCCGAACACGGGGTTGATGACACAGAGGTGTTTTGTTAGTGCTGAGCTTGCCCAGAGCCAAGGCCTTTCCTGCCCCTCATACGGCCGTGCTGGGGAGGGATTTGGGAGTGTGTGGGAGGCTGGGAGGAGACCTGGCAGGGACAGGTGACCCCAAGTGACCAATGGGGTATTCCAGAGCATGTGACATAAATGGATGGACGAAGGCGGAAGGAGGGGACATTTGGAATTGATGGTGTTTCTCTGCTCCATGTGAAGGGGTCCTGCTCTCCTGGAGGTGCTGAGGACCTGCCTGCCCACGGGAAGCAGGGAATGAATTCCTGGGTTTGCTTTGCTTGCGTGCACGGCTTTTGCTTTCCCTATTAAGCTGTTTATTTCAGCCCACGCGTTTTCTGGCTTTTACCCTTCCGTTCTCTCCCTGGTCCCGATGGAGGTGTGGGGGGGGGTAAGCGAGGGGCTGCGAGGTGCTTGGGGCTGGCTGGGGTTAGCCGCGACAGCCACCAAGGCTCTGGGCTCTGGTTTGGCTGCCGTGCCGTGACCCCGCGGATCCACGCCGGGACCCTGGCAGTTGTCTGCCGTGGCCCTGCACTCTGGACCCCCCGGTACCCCGGCTGGGACCCCCACCTCTGTCCCGTGCGCCCCTTGCTGTATCTGACCCCCCAAACAAAGCTCAGCCCTCTGCCTCCTGCCCGGGCGGGACGCGCCGGGCGTGGCTGGGGCGGGGCAGCCCCGGGGCGGGCACCGGACCCGTTCCAGTCCACGGGCACTGCGGGCAGCTGAGCAACGCTGCGGGCAGGTGAGCGACGGTGCGGGCAGGTGAGCAGCACGGGCAGCGCTGCTCCCTTTCCTTTTCCACCTTCCCTGTCCCTTTCCTCTTCGTTTTCCTTTTCTTCTTCCTCTTCTCCCTCCTGCCCTCCTGCCTTTTTCTCTCTTAGGTGTGAGACACAGAAGCAAAGGAGCTGCCACTGGAGCTGCTGCCCAAGAAGGTAAATCTCCAGCACTTGGGTTCACTGCCTGGTCCCAGTCCCGTCAGGGACCGGGCCAGGCTGGGGGCTGCGAGTTCTGGGGCCGGGGAGACTCAGGGTGCTGCTATGAGGGAGGGGCAGCACTGGCCTGGAGCTACAGGTTTCTCTCTTGGTGCCAAAATTGGGCTGACATCTATCCTGCTGTCACTCAGTGCAGCAGTCTCTGCCAAGATGTCCAAGAAGAAGCCAACTCCAGATGAGGAACTCAAGAAGGAGACAATTTCAGATGAGGAATCTGGGAAGGAGACTCCTAGTGATGAACCTAAGAAGGAGACAATTTCAGATGAGGAATCTGGGGAGGAGACAACTCCTGGTGATGAACCCAAGGATGAGGCTGGTCCAGGTAAAGTCCAGGGGAAGTTTAGGTTAGACATCAGGAAAAAATTCTTCACTGAAAGAGTGATTGGGCACTGGAATCGTCTGCCCGGGGGGGGGCAGTGGTGCAGTCACCATCCCTGGACACAGCTTGGCCACCCTCTTAAGAGCTGGGGATGTGCTGGAACAATGGGTGCCCTGAAAGCACAAGTGCATTGCAGATGGGGCTGTAGGGGTGGTGGGTGTGCAGTTGGGGCCGGGGCCCCGGTACCCACCAAGTGCCTTGGGATTTGCCGTGCTCCAGGAAGGGATGGCAGCAGGCAGTGTTTCCAGCCCTGCTACTTCTCCCCTATACAGGGAGGAGCTGGCAAGGCAGAGGATGAGTTGGCCTGTGTTTGATTAATCTTGTGCTGGTGGCAGGTGACAGACGGCTGACATATGCTGTGCTGTTCCGGGTTGGTGGGTGTGGTGGGCAGGGTGGGTGGGCACCCCAGGGTGTGCCCCTTCTCCCTTTTCCTCCCAGCCTGGGGGGGCAGTGGGACCCACCCCACCAGTGGCCTCTTCCCTGGGATCTTCAGGGGCTGGGGGCAGATGAAGGCAGGGGGAGGCTGGAGGAGCTGCTGCTGGCACTGGGAGCCTGCTCTGCCTGGCACAGGGTGCTCAGCACTGCTCAGGGGAGCTTTACTGTCCATGCTCCTGTCCTTCCTGCCCTCCTGCCATTTTCCTTTTCAGGGAAGAAACAGGAAGTCATTGGAGTTGCCATTGGAGCCACAGCGGGAGCAGGTGAGGGTCTGGCACCGGATGGGCAGCGCTCGGGTTCACTGCCCGGTCCCAGCCCCTGTGGTCCTGAGGACTGGGCTGGGCTGGGGCTGCGAGTACTCTTGAGGGCTGGGGAGAACTGGGGTGCAGGCAGGGTGGAGGAGGGGCAGCACTGGCTGCTGCCTGGAGTTCTGCCTGCACACACTGCACACCGTTCCTCTCCTGCCGACCATGGGGTGTCCCTGTCCCTGCACCCCCAGCCCTCACTGTCCACTGGTCCCTGGGTCTTTTTGGGGAGGCCGGTTCTGGTGCTGGTGGCGGGGGGAGAAGTGGGTCACAGAGAGCACCCTAACGCTGCTCTGTCCTCCCTGCAGCCGTGGCACTGGTTGGCATCCCGGTGTTCATCGGCGCACTGGGGTTCACAGGAGCTGGCATCGCCGCTGGCTCCATTGCTGCCAAGATGATGTCGGCAGCTGCCATCGCCAACGGCGGCGGAGTGGCCGCCGGCAGCACCGTGGCTGTGCTGCAGTCGATCGGTGAGTGGGGAGGGCGGGGGAGCTGGGCTGCCCTGGCTCCATCTCCATGGGAGGGAACACAGGGTTGTACCCTGGGCTTGCTCTAGAGCCAAACCAGCCCCTTAAGTCCTCACTGGTGTGAATGGCTCCAAACTCTCCAGGTTCTCCCTGCCCAGGAGTCCTTGGCTGTCTGTGCCCAGTGCTCGGTCCCTCAGCAGGCAGCCTCGATGCTCCTGGGACTTCACACCTTGATCTGTCTTTGCAGGAGCTGCAGGTTTCTCTATTGGTACCAAAATTGGGCTGACATCTGCCCTGAGCACAGTTGGTGGAGCAAGCGGTGCCTGGGTGTCCAGGTGGAAGAAACCTCCAAGTGACAAACCCAAGAAAACTAACTCGTGTGACAAACATGAGGAGAAGACAACTCCAAATGAGGAACCCAAGAGAAGCCAAGCAGGTGCCTGATCCCAAGGCCTTGCCATGCATGATGGCAGGTGCTGGGAAACCCCCACTGACACCTCAGAGCCTTGCCTCTCCTTTTAAAAGCTTTGGATTCTCCTGAGCAACGAGTGCCCTGAAGCCAATAAAGGTGCTTTGCCTGCAGCAGAGTTGGTGTTTGTGTGTCGCTGCTGCTCTTGGGTGATGGTGGCATTAGAGGGTGACAGAGCACAGGGGATGTTCAGTCCCCAGGACTGACCCGCTCGCTGACGGGTGCCACCAGCTCCCCTGCACTCGGCTGGGGGAAGGTGCATAGTTACTGCCCACGCCAGAGGAACAAAACCGGGTGTGAGTGGGATCACCACGTGGGAACCACCAGGTGTTGCTGTGCAGGTGATCAGCTGCAATTTTAACAGCGGCTTAAAAACAAATGAGCCCTCCCCGTTTGAAATCTCTGAGATTCTGCTCTTAAACTTAGATTCCAACATCATACAGGAAAGGAGGATGCACTCTTTTATTAAGGTTAAAGGTTTTTAATCACTTTTCCAGAATACAGATACGATTGAAACAAAAACTATTTTGAGGGTCTCAATAATTCACTTATTAATACCATACATTGAGCTCTATAAATTCTCATATAAGAAAATGTCTGCTTAATATAGGTTATGATGCACTGGTGACCTAGTTACATCTTCTGCAGTAACACTTTGCAGTTATATAGCACCTTTCATCACGGCACTGCAAAGCATCCTACGGAATTCTGCCTCATAATGCCCTAACGAGGTAGGAAAGTCTGGCCAATTTACGGAGGGTACAACCGAGGTACAGATTGGAAGGGACAAGACATGAGGTGTCATCGATCCAACAGGAGTGACGGGAAATGTGTGCTGGGGCTGGGGGATGAGTCAGTGGCTTAGCTGGGGAGAAAGATCAGGTGCCATCACCCTCACCCTTCTCTCCAAAGCTGCAGCCTGGCTCCCAGCAGGTCAAAAAGACCTTTTCAAATTGCCCTGGCTGTTTGTGTCATAAATATGCAGAAGAGAGGATAAAGGACCCAGGACTCGAAGGCCCAAGCCCCTTTGTTGACATAGCCAAAGGCTGACTAATAATCAAGACAACCAAGCTGGGGTGTGTGGCTTGTGCTGCCACATCCACTTGGATCCGCCAAGATTAAAACCATGGCATTTTCAGATTTGGGGTGCAAAGCTCTGTCCAACTTCACTGTTTCATTGTCATAAATTCTCTTCTCCCACCTGGCAGGTGAAAGTTAGGTATCCCAGCTCTTGTTTCTTTAATAAAAGCTGAATCTCTGCTGAAAATCCGTCAGCTTAGGGAATGTGATGTCCAGCAGACATTTCAGTTCTGTGGCTAGAGGAATCCAAGCTGCCCTTTTTTGCTTTGAGCCTTTATGACTTTTAAAACCATTCTGCAACTGTGCAACACTCCCTGGAGCAGAGCCAGCACCAGTGCCAGTGGTTGAGCATCAAGGACCTCCTCAGTGAGATGTTTTGAATATGAAACCATGAATCTTAGGGACTTAATATTTATATTAGTGTTTTGCCATGTACCATCAATTACCTGCCTGCCCAAAGCACCTTCCCAGCACCTTGCAACAGCTCTTCTGCCACTTGCTCTTCCTAGCATGTCCGAAATTGTTCCCTCAGCAAGCACAACACAACAGAAAACTTCTGGAATGCTTCTTGGGATTGTGGTGGGGGAACTGAAGACAAAAAGGCAAGTTCCTACAGTTCTGCTGCTGGAAGAAGTTTGTGCCAGTGGTCAGACTAAATGAGTGATTTCTTCCTTAGTTAAAAAAAATCCACCTAAAAAAGGGCTGGGGTCAACTCCAAAACAAACACAGTAATATTGTGCAGAACCATCTGACCCCCCTCATCGTTTCCAAGCCAGCTGTTTCCTCCCAGGGAAGATGCAAAAGCAGTCAGTCCTACCTGCCCAACTCTGCAGCCATGGCGCTGGACCAAAGGGATTTCCCTGGAGCAGCTGAGCCCTGTAAGGCAAAGGAGAGGATCCTGTGGGGACTCCTCTGTTACATCACCTGCTGCAGGTGAGAAGCTCTGGCAACATGAAACAAGACCTGCAGCTCTGAGAGGCACAACACACCCATTTCAGTGTTCCCCAAACCCTTTCTAGACTTTCTCCTCAGCAATGGTCTGTGATTTTTACACGCTTTCGGTGCTTGTACACAGGCACAAAAAAAACCCCAACAGTTAATGCACAGGAACTCAACTGCTCAAAACTTATTTCTTACTTATAATCTTACAAGGCTGATGATGCTACAGGGAAAGTACTGCCAGGGAGCAGCTCTTTAATGAAGACAGCAAATCTTAGTTTTGCCTCTGGAATGTTCAAAATGGATGACAGGTCAAGGAAGAATGAGGAGGAACCTGTTGTGCTGAGGAGAGCAAAGCTCCAGCCATGCCAGGTGGTTGCGAGCACGGTAAGCATTCGATGCACGAGCATTTGTTCTGGGTTCTTTGGTTGTTAAGGCAACAGTGAAGCTACTGCTCGAGGGACTGGGGAGTTACCGAGATTGTTACCAAAAAAACCAATGACTTTATTGCACATTCCTCTGAGTCACCTCTGTGAGCCCTGGCACTGAACCAGCAGCCCACCTGGGGACACGTGATGAGGGACTTTGCTGCTGTTTTAAGTCTCTGAGGAGTTGGAAACTATTCCAGAGAAATCCTGGGGTGTTTTTTTTAGCAGTAGTTAGCAGAATAATTCCCAAGGTAATTTAACTTACTTTTGCACCTAATTCTGTGGTTTTCAACTTGCCCCCAGTTCCCTTCTTTAGTGAACTGAAGCCAGCATGGAGCAGCAGGTTTGCACCGAGCATACCTCCTGCACTGGGACCTGCTGGCACCCTGGTAGCAGAAAGTTTTCTATTTTTCTTTCTCATAGCCATCTTTATTGCTTCTCTGTCCACTCTGAGACTACAGTATAAGGAAAGACTGGATGAGGCACTCAGTGCCATGGTCTGGTTGACAAGCTGGTGTTAGGTATCAGTGTGGATTCGATGATCTCAAAGGTCTTTTCCAGCCCAGTTGTCTCTGTGATTTAGCAGGATACAGCATGATTTTTCTCTTTAAAAGAATATCTCAATAAACCTTGGTTGTGTGCTCAGCAACTGAGTCAGAAGTGTTGATTACAAACAAGTTTGTGTTCAGAACTTTGAGCCTGTGTGTATAATCTACAAATAGATTTTAATCCTTCAAGATAATCCTTCTTGTGTGTCAGTGTGAACTTGAGCTGGGCTGACAAGAAATCCCTCACGAAGCAAAAACAGCCCAGGCAGACCCTGGAAAAAGCAGACCATTGCCAAAGGGCCTCCAAGGAGAAGTGAAATTGAAACTAAAACTACTTACTGTGTTAATTATTACCATGGAACTGCAATAAAATGTTTCTCACATCACATCCACCAAGTCAAAGGAGTTTCCACAATGTTTAACAACTTTGCTTTCAGCCAGTGAAAGTTAAGGGGATTTCACTTTCCTTGCTGAGAGAATCTGAAAGGCAAGTGTCTTTCGTTCTAAGTGCCTGCAAAAAATTGGCCTCAGTGAAAGTGTTCTCAGACAAGAAACAGTGAGGATGTTCAGAGAAAGAGAAGTGTTTCTCATAAGGTACAAACATCCTGCGTTATTCTATGGGAATATTTCTGTTAATGTCTATTAAGGAATGCTCAGCTGTGGGATTATTTTTCACACCATCCCCACCCTAGGAAAGCCTACCCTTCCTGCTGCCTTGCTCATTCCCAGGGGGGATCAGGAAAGGAGGGAGCCGGCAAGGACAGCGTGCTGCACCCCCAGCAGCTGCCCAGGAGACACAGGAATTCCTGGAGCCTCCCCTGTGCTGTGGACACTGAGGCTCTGGGCACACCTGTGTGCAGCAGACACACCTCAGACCTTTTCAATCCCCTACAAACTGATCTTTCCAGAATGATTTTGTTTTCCCTGAACCTTCCCAGTCCAAACCACTCTGCCTGCAATTTCACTATTCAGTGTAACAATGGGGAGGGGCAGGTTGGTGTTCATGGAGCAAGAACTGAGCCTGAAGGAGCATCCCTGAGCCTCCGAGTGCCAGGGAGTGGCCAAAACATCTCCCCTGGGAATGCCAGGCCATGAAGAAAGCAGAACCTTTGCTCAGAAATGACAGACACAGATGAGCTTTGGTCAGACAGAATCAGGGGCAGGTTTTACTTTTCACATAATTTTCTGTATTAAAAAATACATCAGTGAAATCTGTTACAGGCAGGGACAGGACTACCGAGTACACAACGTCAATAGACTACTTTCTGATTTTATTTTTGTTAAATTACTTTTGTAACTGCTAAAAAAATAATTAAAAAAACCAAAACAAAACAAAAATCCCAACCAAACAAAACAAAAGAAAACAAAAAAAGGAAATATTATTCAAGGCTGTTGATTTTCATCTCTTGAAATTTTAGTGACAAGCTCAAATATCAGATCCCTGTTACAGAAGATGGATAACTGACCAGAGCTAGATAAAAACCATACAATTCTCTTCTTTAAAAATAGTTTGGGTTTCCAACGAATTTGTGACCACTGGTCATCAGAAACACACACCTAGAGTTTGAGAAAACGGAGATACACACAGTATCTGATAATGTCCTGTCCTCTAAACACCACATGGGAGCTTTTCTCTTCCAAAAGACTCAGTAACAGCCAAGCCTTAAAAAAAAATCTCTTTCAATTTCCAACACTATGACTAAATTTCTTTGGGTGGGGCGGGATAAAAACACACATGGTCATTTTCTACCACAGTTCTGCTGTCAGAAGTAATACTGCATCCTTTGTACAACACTGCCCGCGTTGCAAAGGTGGAAAGAGAAAGAGTGTGTGTGTATTTCTGTTTGAAATGACAAAGCCCTCTCTAGATTTGCCTTACAAAATAATCAAAACCATAGGAGTAGGGAAAGAGGAGAAAGGAAAGCTGCCTTAAGGGAAATAAACTTTCCGTGCACCACAGTATTTGCTGGGTTATATGGACAGACTGCAGAGCTACGGGGCTGGGGAAGGGATTCTGCACAGAGCCCAGGACATCCCCTCCTGGACAGCCTCCGAAAGGTCACTCGGAAGTTTGACCTACAGCACCTCTTCCAACAGGGCGAGAGTTGCCGCGAGCCCCGAGCGGGAGCCGGCGTCTGGCCTCGCGTGACCACTTGACAGCAGCCAGAGTTGTCCATTGGGATGGCCAGCGGCTCCTGCCTTGCTAACATTTGATCCCAGTTTTCAAAAAAAAAAAAAAAAAAAAAAAAAAAAAAAAAAAAAAATTATAAAAGTGTATGTGTAGGTGTATTTATAACAGAAGGTGTCTGTCTAAACCTCACCCCTTTCTCTCGTATCCTGTGGAAGAGCTCGAGGATCTCCACGTGTTCCTTGGCAGCAAGGGCTGCCAGCCAGCAGGCTGGGAAGTCACCTGAGCCACAATCTAGCTCTCCATGCCCAACAGTGTGAGGGTAGATTTTACACAACCATTTTCCTTAAAAATATCTCACAACTTTTAAAAATCCTAAACAGATAAAGGATTTATGCACCACTCCAATAGGTGAGTTCCACTTAGATTTGTTCCGAGGATTGACTGGTGCCACAGGACGTTGGGATTTGCAGCTTACACAGCTTGCTTCCTTCCAGTTCCAGTTTGTACATCCACTGTGGTACAAAATCTGCCTGTAGGTGACATTATCTTGGCTTACTTGATACACATTTTCCAAAGGCTGGACGTATTCACATTTTGGTGCTTCTGATGAGTATTCAAAGGAAAATACCCCACTGCAGTTAGTCTGATAACTCAATATCAGAGTCCTCTGATTTGACTTTGGCAAGTTCTTCATGTACCTCCCTCACCATAAGAATCCGTGTTAACATGATGTCCAAGGTTCCTGGGTCTATTGGCAATGTGGAATACCACATGGGGCTGTTGGGAACACAGGAGCGCTCGGGCTGCAGGTAGAACACATCACTCCTCTGCTTCACGCTTTCAGAACTGCCAACGCAAACAAAACAAGGTTTAGGAACGCTGGCCTGCACTTACAATCTTACCAAGAGTTTAAGAAAGAATCGGCAAAGAAATCAAAGTTACATTGAGATGACAACACTGTCTTCCCCCTTCCTCTTAGGGAACAGTTAAGTTGTTTCCAGGTCACTCAGCAGAAGTTGCTTATAAAGAAACAAAGAAAATCAAAGTACCTTCTTTTTCAGTGTCATCCAGTTAATGGTAGGAGTGATAAATGCATTTGACATGCAATCCCTGAATGAAACTGGTTCTGGGATTCCAGACTTGCTGCATAATGTGGACAAGTGGAAATGGTCTCATGGCTTAGACTGGATATTAGTGAAAATTTCTTCACTGAAAGGGTTGTCCAGCCCTGGCACAGCTGCTCAGGGCAGTGGTGGAGTCCCTGTCCCTGGAGGGATTTAACAGCCATGTGGAGGTGGCACTTGGGGACTTAGGCTAGTACTGCCCTTGACAGTGCTGAGGGAACAGCTGAATTTGATTAGAGGGAGTTTTCAACCTAAATGATTCTAAGGTGCTATTCAAGAGTGAGTAAAACTAAATCCCAGCTTGCCTGGCCATGCTGCAATGCTAAGCCCATCTGCTTGAAAGACTGACTCCAAGGCAGCTTCCAGGCTCTGGTAGGGTTCTAAAGTCTCTAGAGCCAGGATCCCTCCTGCCTGGCTTTGGGATAGTCACATCAAAACAGCAAAGGGAATTTGTACTGCTGCCTGCACCACTGCAGAGGCTCAGCCATGATATATGATGAGGAGCATGAAAATGCTTTCCCAGCCCTTTAGAACAACTAAAAGCTTCTAATGACGTGCCAGTGAAGACAAGGAAGGTAAGAAGAGGGAGAGAAGGAGCCTGGACAGCTGCATGCCTGTCTCTGCCTCAGTAATGGGATATTTGTAGTATGCTCAGTAGGTACATTTCTGAGGGTGATTTATCTGAGTTTCAGCTGACACTAATGAGATGCTGTTTCATTTAGCATGTGTATTTTCTTTGAAGAGAGAAGAACATCATCTTCCACCTGCTCAAGGATCTAACTGAAGTTTATATAGAAACAGGAGAGAAAAATGATTTATATCTCTGTCCTTGCTATAGTCTCCTTTCTAACTCCTAAACACAAGTTAATCTCACATCTTAGCAGGCAAAATCTATCAGGAGTTTTACCTAATTCACACTTCTCCTACACTCTTTCACAAGGAACATGATGTTCCTTGGGATATTAGTTATAATCTCCTCACAAGAATGATGGTGTATGGGAATTAAGGGAGATGAGAATGCCATGAACATTCCAGTTTACATTTATATCGAAGAATTTATTTATTTAAATAATACATCTCTCTCTGTAACTCTGCTCTTGACTCAACACCAGTAACAAAAAAACCTGTTTGGGGCTCTCACAGCAGTGCTGCTGTTGGAATTCCTGTTCTGCTCACACTGAGGGATTGGGAACTGGGGAGAGGAACCACAGCACGGGCACAGAGGGTCTGAGTGGGCTCCTTGCCCAAATGCCTGTTCTAGTCTACACACAGACCAAAGCTCAAGTTCTGTCACTTACCATTTTGATAAGTAAAATTCATAAAGTCGGACTGGACACCGGAGGGGATTATCTGTGTTTTCAGCCATTTCCACTGCTGTTGGAACCTCCTCATCTTCACTGCGTTTCCTTTTGCCTACTGATAATTTATCTGGATACACAAAAATGGCATCACAGAAGTTCAGTGAAAAGCAGCACCTTCAGAAACAAGGCCTGGCGTCTCAGCCCAGCACTCAGTGGTGACTCTGCATCACCCAAACCCACTCCTTGAACTGGTTCTGTCACGTGTCACCATCCAACCATGGTCACCTGGTGTGATCTGCTGGGTGGGCAAAGGACTGCACATCCTACAGGCCAGGTCCACAGCCCATTCCTCATCTAGAAAACTCACAAGAACTAGCAGGAAGACATGGAGGATATAATTTTACTTATTAAAGAAGAATTCATGTAATGCACTGGAACTATAAACTGAAGAAGCCAATAGGATCGAAGACTTCCTTTTCCCAAATGCCAAAATTAACTGAGAACAAACATCTGTGTGTCTTTGCCTCCGAGTGCAAGCCCCATATTGCTGTTTTCCACTGGGGCTGCCTGGTCTGCTCCCCACACAGACCCAGGACAAATACGGGAATTAAAAAGCCACAATAAAGGTCTGGACCTCCAAACCCTAAGATTGTGAAGTGCTGAGAAAAGGACTTCAGAAAAGGCCTTTAACTCTTGCAGTAGTTAATAGATGCAAGCTGAGGATGTTACGAAAGACTATTAAACAAATCTGCAGCCAAATCTGTGACACTTCCTCTGTAAGTTTTTCCTGGGTGCCTTGGCTCATTCCAAATTTCTCTTTAAAGCAGAGAAAAATACTGCAAATACATTCAGGATAACAGCATATGCTTAGCTCTGCTTACAGCAGAACATATTTGTTCTCCCCAGTCCTTTTTAAAAGAGAAGCAGACAACACAGAATCACAAAATCCTGATTCCATAATTCAAACACAAATGTGACTGCCCAAACACCAAAGATCAGAGAGCACTCACCTGATTCTACCTCTTGTTTTTGAAAGGGTGGGAAAAAACGTAAATATGTCATCTTAGTATTATACTTCAGAGTTCGAGTGCGCCTCATAACATGGGCAAAGGACAGTTTCAGGTGCTCACTGACATTCTTTAGTTGGAAGTATTTGGTGTTGAAGAATAGAAGGGTGTTCAACAAAACGATGGGGGAATATGCACCCAGCTGCTTACATTCCCACAAGTGTTCCTCTTCAATTCTTGAGAACATATAACCTACAAAGAATGGGCAAAGGACAAAGAAAATAGTTATTTATGCATATAAATCCTCTTTCAGCTAACCTCTATTAATGAACCACACATCAGGTCAAATTCACACCTATCATCAGCAACTGTAATCCAATAAAACCAGAATACTGCATGCACAAACATAAGAGCATGGAGAACCAAGCTGTGGAACAGCATGATCTTCCCATACCTGAAGAGAAGGATATAAAGGAACTGCAGACACCAGCAGATTCTCACTAAGTTCTAATTTCACTGTATTAAACCACACTCAGCCAACTGCAAAAATGTGTAATTCCTACAACATGAAGTATGAGTTTAAAATGTCCCATTTTATGTATAAATAGCCCATTGTGATTATCATAAGTCAGTTAGGAAAGGGAGATACAGGGGCTTAGAAGAAATTTGTTGCAAAAAATATCACTATGTGCAGCAAACTATATGTAATTGGATTATTTCTGTATTAAATAGAAAGCTCATTTTTCTAAATGAAAAGCCAGTTGTGGAATTGTCAGTATTACTTAAATTTCACTGATACTCTGGAAAAGATGTTGTGTACTCACAGGGCTGGTGTCCAGCTCTACAAACCACATAATCAGGCTTGAAAACCAGTTAAAAGTATCTGCAGAATTTGGGAAATCTTAATTTGGGAGTTGAGACAAGATTCCAATGATTTACTAATATGATCCTCAAATTCACCAGGAGTATTTCCAGCACTAAGATGGAAATATCAGTGCAACTGTATACAGTATTTGCAGTATTTGCAGTACCTCATCTCAAATACTACATTCAATTCTGGCTACTTGTATTTAAAAAAAAAAAAGAGCTAAAACTTGAGGGAAGAAGAAAACTTAATGTGTTGAGTGCCAGAATAGGAATCCTTTCTTTCAAAGGATTGATCAGAGGCAAAGATATATTTAAGTGTAACCATAACTGGTAGATACAGACATAAAATCCATGGTGTAGAGAGGAGACTAACATGACAGCCTCAGATCACATTCTCTTCCTGGCCCTGAGAAAACATTAATTTTTGATACAGCTTTGTCATGCAGCTACATAAAACAAAAGAATTGTCCTACCATTTGGAAGAATTGTAGGTTCCCAGATTTTCAGAAGTTTTGTGAGTTCAATCATAAACCTGGAATAGGGCTCGGTGAAAATGTTATCTATTCTACCATTCTCAAACAGGTACTACAAGAGAAAAAAACAGGAAGACAAACAGTTTGTGATTATATAACATTGCAGAGAAGATACAGGACATCAGATTCTTTTCCTTTCTTGTGTCCCAGTGCCTTATGGGGCCAAACACTTTGGTGAAATCTCCAGTAAAACAGCAAATCAAATTTCTGCAGGGATTGGGACCTCTTCACTACGAAAGGAGAGATCTAGACAAGAACTGTGGTTAATATTTCAAGCTCTAGAGCTGTTTTCTGCAAAATCGTCTTCCTCTAAATATTCTTGAAAAGGTCTGCCTATAAAAACCATAATTATTGAGTATTTTTCTGTTGAAAAGAACTTTACATGCTAATACCTCCTGACAAGAGACACAGGCTGCTGAAATTGCTCAGCTTGCAGCACCAAGGAAGAAAAGTTCCTTAAACTTGCCAAGGAGCAGTTTAGAAAAGTTTTCTAAAAGTCAGGAGTTTGTATCAATAAATAAGTCAAAACTGGAACACAAAAATCACTGATACTCCTAGAACTTATCAATGGCACTTTGAATTTTAACTCTTTTTACATTTTGTCCAAGCATAGCAAGGAAAAAAAAAATTAAGATGATTCCATGTCTAATTAAATAGGTTTTATGTTATAAGTAGCTTTTGACTCTTTATCTCAAAATGCCTGTTTCAGAATAGGAACAAGCAGGCTGCTCTAAAGGAAACAGAACAGAAATATACTGAACATTGAATTTTAAACACAAATAAGTGTTATTCTATGTTTGTACTGCTACTGTTGCAAGGCAGGTAGTAAGGACTAACTACACTACTCTTAGTATTCACTAATTACAATGCAGTTATTCCCAATGTATTTTTTCTGTAAATATTGCCAACACAACAGGTGTCTGTCTTGTCACTGGGAATCTTTCCTGGGCAATCCCTTCCATGTAAACTTATATAGCACCATGCAATTATTTTAGATCTAAACCATTCCATCCTAAAACAAGTATTTCTGAGGAGCAAATCTTTCCTACACACAAAAAATTATCAAAAAGTTCCAAATCCAAGTACTTGTGTCTAGATAGAAACACTCAGCCCCCACATCACATTCCTGTAAGACCAAGAAGAACTTGGTCACTGTGACCATAAAAAAATCCAGAAAAATTAGTTCTATATGGGACTAAGGGAAACAATAAAACACAAAAAAGAGACATTCTTGCCTCCTCTATAAACCCCAAGCTCCTATGTGGGACTGTGGATGTCCCATAAATAACCAGAGCAAGTTCTGCATGTTCTCAGCAGTGCCCTAACTCCAGAGTTACCTGCTGAATTCCAAGGCACAAGTATAAGATGCTGTCAGGGTCATATTTTTCTCCGTTTGGTCTCCGCACCTCTTGAATAAACTGGCACAAGCCAAAACTCAGCTCAGCAAATGTGCACGAGAGAATGTCCTCCTTGAGCTTCACAGGATGAACTGGAGTCGAGGAAATGATTAGCAAAACTAATTAATCACATTAAATCTTCCCACATTCCTGATTACTTCATGTAGGCAGAACTCCTAAATTCCTGTCTCCTACATGAACTACCCTGCATGACTAAATGGTGAACTCCTTCCTAGCTGTTGGCTGAGAATTGAATGATTTGGCCAATAAAACCCAGACCAGCTGCGTGTGCAATCAGTAGAAATGTTACAACGAGTACTGAGGCTTGCAGGAACTCAGAGCCCAGACATGTAAATGTTTGGGAGTCTGCTGAACCCAAAATGTGGGATGGCAGTGGTTACATGAGCTTGAGTCAGCCTGGGGTTGATAAACGGGTTTCACCCCTCCAGCTGGACTCAGACGAGTGAGAGACTCACCAGAGTGAGAGAAAGACCTCAAATATTTCCCACTAGTTCTGGACATGAGTTGAGTGCAGCATATCCCACTTCTTAAAGGAAGAAGGAAGGAAGAGTTCAATGGGACATGCAGGGGGTTTGGGAAGGGAAGCAGAGCAGCCAGGAATTGACTGATCAAATGATCTGCAATGAAATTATCAGGCTTGGCTGCTCCACACCTCAGAAGTGCCTGCTTGGGAAATAAGCAGGGAATCTTTCTGGGAGTGGGCACAGTTTCCTGGAAATGATTGTAATATTTACTTCCTTAGCCTCAAGAAGAAAACATAGCAGTTCATGTGAATAATCCACTTCTGGGAAATAAACCCCAACTGTTCTCATGGAATGACAACAAAAATTCCAAATAAGGGATGAAAAAGCGGATCTCATCCTAACTAGAATTTTTCCCTTCAGGGGTATTTCTTATGTAAGTCCTGCCATGCTTAGTTCTTTAAATTGCAAAGGTATTTATTACAGTTTTCTCTCTTCCCAACCATCCCCAAAGAGCTCAATTCTATTCTTAACTTAAATTCTCTGCTTGACCCTGCAAATTTGCCCACAAAACTCAGTGCAGTGATGTAAGATCTGAGACAGGGAAAAGGGGAGTTAGACACTGCCAAATCCCAGGACTGCTGGGCTTTTGTAAAAAAAAAAAAAAAAATCCATGGAAAAATAAACAAAATAGTATTTAATTGTCATTATTATCTATCACCCCAGTGAGACATGAGGAGCAATAAAGTTAGTTTCAGGCAGGTTGCAGCACAGAATGGGCAGACTTTTGATATGTTTCTTTCCAGCTGTGAAGCCTAGAAATAGGGTGTTAAGATTTTGATGTTGGATCACACCATTTTTTTACAGCAAACAGTTCTGCTGACCAACAAATACTTTGGGAATGTGCCAGCTACAGATAAAATGGATGGGGCCAAGTTGGTGTTGTCAGCTTAGAATTATGGCCTGATAAATCTGTAATTTCATGGTTCTATAATAGCTCAGAAACGCTCTGCAGCTGCATAAAGCATCTGTGCTACAAAGAAAGAATTACTGCATGCAAAGTAAGGTAAAGTGGGGATTTCTAATGTTTTAGAGACTTATTTTAAAAGGAAACGGATCCATTAAGAATGTAATAGCTATGATTTTTAAATGCATGGAAAGATGCAAGACAGAATTCTATAAAATCTGTTCTCCGCTCACGGGTATTGCAGAACTCAGTGATATCCAATCTTAATTTTTACTTGAACAATGAATCAAGCCAAGTGCTCTTCCACTAACAGACACTTTGTCTCTCCACTGAGAGACAAATTTACCTGAAAACTTCAGGTCCCCTTGTTCCTCCTGTGCATTTTTCCATTGGACCCAGTTTTTCCAGGCGTTTACCCCATACATGTACTTTAGGGTCATCCCAGAAACAGAGCAGCCGGGGTAGGAGCCCTGCATCAGATTCCGGGGCTCCACAGCAACTACAGACTTCTTCCGTCCCTACAGGAAACCAAACACATCAAACAAAGCAGCATTTTATCAGCTCCTCATCCATGGATGGTTAGATTAGATTGTTGTTGTTTCAAAATTTAAGGAATTTGTGTTCCTTACCCGTCTTTTTGGCTGTGGGAAGCCATCCCTGTGTCTCCGTCTTGCCCGTGAACGTGAATGTAAACCCGGTCCTTTACTGAGAGGGTCAAATGAGTCTGAAGTCAAATCAACACCATGAAAAGTTTAATCACATGATTTAGCAGCCCAGGTAGAAGTGTCACTGTCACTGAGATACTATGGAACACCTCACAGTTGACAATCACACCTGTATATTCAAATAATGCTGACATTTGACTAATTAAGCAATCTGTGCACTTGCTGTATAAAGATAGTAAATTCTCAATAGGACAAAATAGCCCCAAAACAGTGGGTGTATTTATTCAGATAAATATGATCTTAGCCCCCACTCACATGGATTATACCCAGGGACACAGAAGTGATGAACTCAGAGGAGTCAAGCAAGGCTTCCTGCTACTCCTGTCAGGGGCTCTGCAGAGCGCTGTCTTTAAAGACAGCAGTAATATTTTTAAAATAGTAATTTTTAGTAGATCAACTATTGCAGCTTTAAACATCCAGTGTCACTACACAAAAACACACAAGCAGGCTGCTGAGACAATGCTCATGCAGAAAGCTGTGTGTGCTTTTATAAAACAAAGAGTTTTTCTTCACATTACACCGACCTGATGGGAAATCTGCCTCCAGGTCCTGTTCCACATCACCTTTGGAGAACTGCTTGAGTTCTGGATCAGGTTCTGGCAGGGCATTGGATCGTAAGGTGTAATGATTCAACTCCTCCTCCCAGCTGTGTGGAGTGGACACTGCTTCTGATTCCAGATCTCCACTGTACGTGCTGCCCTGGTCTGCAACGAGAGGGATCACAGGCACCATGTGCTACAGGAAAGGCAGAACCAGGAGCTTGCAAAAAAAGATACAGCAGGATCAAAATCCATTTGCAAAATAAAAAACCTGACTGACCTTTCTCAAATATCTTGGGGTCCAGGAAAAGCTCGTGCTCGGATGTTTGAGATCCTTTAGAAAAAGAAGGAAATCTGTATCTACACATGATGGACAGCTTGCACAACTAATACAAAATACTTTGAACAGAAAAAACGTATGTATTAGGTCATAACATTAACACACATGCTGGGTCTTCTCCACTAGAGTTCTCCTAACAGCTTTCTACCCTGGTCATGCTGTTGCTGAGGAAAGAGAAATGCAGAGCTAATGTAGGTTTGCTTTTCCAAAGGCTTCCATCCCTCCCTGTTTATTATTTGAGTCATCTGCAGGACATTTTGTTCATCTCTTTCCAGCTTGTTTCACTTTCATTACATGGGTTGGTCACTATCCAACACACTCTGACCTGTCTCACCCCTCAAGAATCCTCCATAAAAAGCCTGACAGGAGAATATTCTTTTAAAGCAGCTGCTCTGTCTTCTTGATTTTGACTCCTCCTTCTAACACAGATCTGGAGGTTACTGCCTCTGGTAACCTGTTTCTGTCAACACAAGTCAAATCAGCATCTAGGATCAGGGAAGGAAATTTTCGTGGTGAAAGGACCTTCACCTCACTGCATTTCATATCCTTTTCAAAGCCACCACCTACCACCATGAGAGTGTGTTTTTTCTCTCTCCGCGTCTTCTGCAATCATTTCTGCCATTTGAAGGAGATCAGCTTCAAATGGATTAATGGAGATCTTTTCCTTGTTTTCCTGAATATTTTCAATGATCTTATCAGCATTATCTGGGGTAGTTGGGATGAGCATGGGAACAGGTACCTATGGAACACGTGGAAAATATCAGAACATACTTAGGGGTGAAGTGAAACAGCAAATACACAAGTGAGGTCCCTCCCATTTAACCTTAGATATATTTTAGGACTACAAAAATGAAGTTAAAAATAACTCCAGACTGGACAGCTCTGTACTCTTTCTACAGTTTGGTAATTTTGTGTGATGATGTTTAACCACATGTGAATATGATACGATAATAAGGAGGGAAATGGCTTAGAGGACTCCAAATACTACTTGCATGACAGACAAAACACCCAGTGACACAGTGCTTGGTATGCTGGACACAAAACAAGCCTGTAAACCACTGACTTCTGTAGTGAACTGCAGCATAACTTACAGGTACTGGCATCCCCAGGGGAACTGGTGTGTACTGGGTGTAGAGGTGGAGGGGCACTGGCACAAACACTGGTACAGGAACAGGTACCACAATGATCTGGGGTTGAGCAGGTTCTTCTCTTTCTGTTATACCAAAAACAGAACAAACTAAAAATTAGAAAATACCACACAACAACCTGAAAACTAGTTAAAGTCAATACATTCAAAAATACTCCCTGTTACACAAATCACATATTACTCTCTTCACTGCAGTACAGACAATTCCAACAGGGGTAGGAGATCAGACACCCACCTGTCTGGCATTCTTTGTTTTGTGTGTGAGGTTTGCACGAGGTGGCCTTAGTCTGGGTGATTGGCTTGCACAATAAAGCTTTGTTTTTCAGAAGCCTGGGTGGTTTTGATGATGGCAGCTTTAGGGCATCTGTCTGGGTACTTGCCTGTTTGGAAAACACAAATGAGGGCCGAGTCAGTATTGGTTTGAAGGATAACATAAGACCAGCGTTTGTTCTCTACTGTGTGAGCCTGAAGAATTTAAAACTCTATTTGCTGATAAAAATCACCATTTATAAACTACTGCAAAACAAGCTTGCTAATGTATTTGGCACTTTCTGGTCTCGTGCTCAATTTACTCTGATCCAACAATAATGTTATTTAAAGCTAATTTTGCTAATAAAGCTAATTTTGTTAACAGTGCAGTGAACAAATCTGCAAGAATATTTGGTTTCTGTAGTCAAATAAGCGCTATAAACTTTTGACCTTGGAATGTCAGAAATATAAAGAGGAATTATGTTAAGGTACTTCTGATGACTAAAAGTCTGGCTGATACAGACCCTGATAAAACTGAGCAAACTAATGTGAAACCACTGAAAACAAATGAATGTAAAAAATGAACACCAATTCTGGCAGCAGCAGCATCATTTCCTGATTCCACACAGACTGACTATTTATGCTTGTACTAATTCCATGTCCTCCTAACTGTAATTTTCAGTCATGCATTCAAATAACAGGATCTATTTCAAGAGGGAAAACTCATACTCTAATCCATAAATGACACTCCAGCTAAAAGCAAAGCTGTCAGTCTTCCAGAACCTAAAGCTACATAAAAACATCTCTGTCTTTTAAGAGAGTTGCAAGATATTATGCCACATACCTCAAAGAGCTCAAGAATAGGAGCTCTCAGAGTTATCCCCAGGTAAGTGGTGACAGTGGGTCCCCACATCTCTGTTACCACACTACCAGGGAGTGGGGAAGGAAAATGAAGCTGCAGGAGCTTGGTTGCATCAGTCCCAGCAGCCCAGGCTGGTCCCCTCCCTCCCGTGCTGGTCCTTTTGCCATCCTACCCCACTTCTGAGCACAAAAGGCAGCCTTAAGTGCAGAAGCCAGACATGAATTACTTGAGAACCACAGGCACCTCAAGAGCTACAATCTGACAAGTTTTGCCTCAAAATATCCAATCTGTCAGTGGACACAATCAGACTTCTGTACCATGTAAGTTCTATCCACTTTTAAAAAAGCATCTGCAAGCTGGATGAATTTTAAATCCCAATCGAAAATCAGTTACAAAATGATGGTGCCAAATTCTTGGATACTTTACTTGTTATTAATACAATTTGGGCAAAATTGAGAAAAATCTCTTGTAAAACTTACATCTCCTATTGTTTTTGCTGTCACAGTAGGGACTGCACCTGTGAAGAAAAAAACCCATACAGTAACATGTCTACTTATCATCAAGGACCATAATCCATATTCTGCCAAGGTCAAGAAAAAGAATTCCAATTAAAACTCATTCCCTGATGTATGTACATAAATTTAAGTCATTATTTATACCTAGGTAAAGGAAGGACAAACGCAACCATCTGCACTGACGTGAAGCATAATGAAGAAGTGGCCGTTGTTCTCAGTAAAAAATAAAATCCCTGAGCAAATATAAATGTTCAGGAATAGAGATGTAAAAGTACAGGCATCGTATTCAGCTGCCTTACCCTGTAAAACATTGTTGGAGTTAACAGTAGGCTGGGCAGCTGGGGTGCTTGCAAGGGACACCACGTTTGCTATGACAGGGGTTGAGTCCTTTCTTAAAGAAGGAGGGCCTGAGGAGGAGGCTGGTGCCATGGAAAGGTTTGCTGGACACAGTGGACAGAAGAAAATGAGAATAAGCAGTAAGATAATTGAGAAAAAAAGCATTTCTGAAACAACACCCACCCTTCAGATCTGTCTCCAGATGAAAGAGGCTGCTGTGTGAGAAGGGGATGTAGGTGTCAAGCTGCAGCGTTTCAGTTTAAACAGGAGCTGGTTCCACAAGCAAATCAAGCAAGAAGGGAAAAAAGCTCCCACCAATGTAAGCAACAGATGTGCACCAAATTGAAAAGCTGAATATGGCCTGGTGTACACTAAAAACTTTCAGTTAATATTTTAGTGGTTTTGGGTACCTTACTCTTGCAGCCACCATCAGCCAGTGGGAGATTACGCCCCTCTTTAGGATCAGCGATATTACTGCCTTTTGTTTCCCTTTCTCTTCCTGTCTTTGTGGGCCTTTCATCCCTCTGTGCCTCATTCCCTACAGAAATTCACAGTTCCTGTTCCTGTGGGCTTCATTCCCACCCTCGTTCCCATTCCACCTGCTCAAGCAAACAGCTACAGCACTTGTTAACCTTGGGACTGATAATTCCCAAGAATCAACACTTAATGACACAGAAATGGGAACTCTTCACATGCCTACACACTGCACAGAAGTGGCTGGTTTAAGTGCATATATAGGAGTCTGAATTTAAAACAATTAAGTCTATGAATTTCACCACTTGATTGTTTTTGTTAAAAGAATATTAACATTCTACCATATCTTCTAGGTGTTATGAAGACAAGCTGGATATTTAACAAGTCTTCACTAGATATCAGTACATTTTACCCCAATGAAACAGGCCTTTGTTTCATGAAAGTGACTGAAAGCAAGTGCTTTTGCTTCATCCTCTTTAAAATTTGTTTGGTACATGAAGCAATTGCATTTCATACCTACAGAAGTTTGAAACTGTCTCAGGAAAGAGTGATCTAAACCTGAGCCTACTCAATAGCAACAGACAAGCTCCCCAGGAGAAGGCAGATCTTAAAGAGTTCACTGAAGTGAGTTTGCAGATAAACATCCATCCAACCCCACACATCAAAAGGCAATACCATCCCCAGCCTGGTTTACCTGTGTTGTTTGGGAGTGGAGGGTCAGAAGCACCTTGCTGTTTACAGAACAACAGAATACAAAGCAGATTGCAAAAATGCTTCATCTCCCCTTGCCATTTTATGGATTCGTTGAGTTTACCTTGTCTCTTGCAACCATCACACTTTGCCATCTAGGAAAACAGAGTGAGGGAGAAATTGAACACACTTGGAAACACCAACAAGGGGTATGTGTACAAAATTGTCTACAAGAGGATGTGAGAATATTGCTTACCTGGTAAAACAAAACAGTGAATTTAGACATGCACTCCTCTGAGCAAAATTCTTCTGTTTTCCCCCCAAAGTGATTCTGGACCAGTTTGGGGGAAGTCTGTAAACAGTAACTGCACATTTTACAGTGGGTTCCCCAGCGCTTAGACAAGTCGTGTTTATAGAGCAGTTTACAAACTACAAGAAAACAGCAAAAACATCCTTTAATACCAAAATGACAACCACTCAGCACTTCTAATTCCTGTATTTAGTGATGTCTGTAATAATTCGTTGAAACATACCATTAAAATGTAAAGTGTGAACAGGGTTCTGTGTTCCTAAACCTAACAAATGGACTCCTAACTTAAAAATACTAGATTTCTTTTAGTATAACCAATAATTTTAAGGCAAAACACTTGTGACTTGATTTTTCTGAGACAGGGTCTTGCCCTTTCTTACCTTCGCTACAGAATGTTCTATCTACGCCTGAGAATCTCACTGTCTCCTTGATAATTTTCTCAAACCTGCAGTATTCACACAAAGCCGTCATATTGCCCTTCTTCTTATACTCATCACAGCAGGTCTTCCCACAGAACTGGAACATTTTACCCTGCAACGCAGCCAGAATGTTTTGTTTTCAATGTTTGAATGAGTCACATCCCATATAATACATTTAAATTGTTAATAGAAACGTAGAAGAGTATTTATACCCTTAGAAATCAGCAACAGACAGCACCAGCAAATGAGTCTCCCCATTTAGCTTTATAATAAAGCAAAATTTCCTGCAGAAAGCCCTCACCAATGTGCTTTGTCCTTGGATTAAAAGGAACATCCCTGGGTCCAAGAGACAGGGATGTGTTTATTAAGTCAGGCAATCATTTGGTTTGGGGTTTTTTTGGAGTTTTTTTTTCTGGTTTTAAGATCATGGAGCTAGTATCACTATTAATTTCATATTGGTTAAATGACACCAAATCAGTTTCAAAACCCTCCATAGCAAGTCTTGGCAAGTAACAAAGCAGTACTGACAGACCAGTGCATACAAACTACAATTTCTTGGGTTTCTGTTGTGAAAAAAAGAGCTTGAAAAGGCCGAATCTTTATTACCTTGTAGTCAAGCAGCTCTGGTTTGGTGGCAAACGATCTGTTACAGTGCTGACACTTGATTTTCACAACAGAGCGGGTAAAAGTGACCTGCTGGCACTGGGCAGCCAACCTCTGGAGCCCTGCTGCAGCCGAGGTGCTCGTGGAGCTGGGGGACACGGTCGAGGTGGTGCCACTGGCCGAGACCACCGTCCCCGAGGGGATGCTCACAACGACCTGGCCTTGTGACTGGGGCACCACCGAGGAGTTTGGTCCTGCAGGCTTGTTGAACAGATTCTGTGGGAAAGCAAAAAGACAGACTTTATTTTACAGGGTTACATCTTGCACCTGGGTATTTCCACCATCAATTTAGCATTCTGTTAATTCAGCTAAGAAGAAATCCTAGATGTCACACCTGAAAAGCTACTACACAATTGTAGCTGCAAAAATTGCGTATGCTCCCATCTGACATAGCCAAGTGATACTGAGGGTTTGCTGAGGTTTTACAGCTGTTGCACTGAACTTGAACACCTGAGGGTGAAACAGAGAAGAAAAAGTGATTTATGCAACATCAAGTTGTATTGCAGCTAATTTTGCACTGTGCATACAAAAACAGAGTCTGAATGACGAGCCAAGGCACAGACAGAAGTCCGAGACGACGTTTCCACAGATTCAGAAACAGACACTGCAGCTGCTGTGCCTGTTGCTTGCCAGAAATTTAATTAATCTCCCAGTATCCCTAGGATGTCAGTAAGCATTTTTCTATTTCCACATGAAAAATAGCTGAAAATGTTTGCCTTGCTCCATGCAACACTGGGCAGAAGTAACAAAGCTGATCACCCCCAGGAACAAGGGGCAGAAGAGTCCCAGCAGTGGCATGGCACATGTCCACACAAGAGGTTTGTCTAGCTGGGAAACCCACCAGCTGCACTTGCAAGAGCAAAAAAAATAGATTTAAGATTGGTTATCATGTTTAAGCTCCCTAAAACCAAAACTGAAATGGCTGTACTGTCACTGCTATATTTATCTATGGTAGAATGTCCTTACATTCCCATCTCAGCATTTCCCTTAAAAAAAAAAGCCACTTCCCACCCTCCCAAAAAAAGAATATTGGCCTTAACTTTCAAGACAAATAAAGTTTGGAAATGAGCCACACACAATTAAGTTTCTACAGAAGTAAAAGAATAAGCTTACCTGAAGAAGTGACCATTTTTACTCTGTATGCTGACAAACAGTTAACAGAACAAAACAGTTCCGTCTTCCCCAAGTTATTTGTGCACTCCACCATCTCAGCTGAAGATCTCAGAGATTTACACAGTGTGCAGGGTGTAATTTTAGCTGACTTCTGTGGGAACACAGAAGCTGGGTGTTCATTTGAAACTTGGCATTTTTATTAACCTGGAAATTGTTGCTAATATAGGAAACATTTATAAAACGTGCTGGTATGCTTGAAACAGCAGTTGTTTTACAGCTCTGTTATTTATGGTGCAGATACACTGATTTGAGCTCTCATTTGAGTACCTTCCCAGGCCACTTGAACCAGTACCAGGCTGTCTGGGCAAAGGCCTCCACTGCAAACATCACTACAGGTTGGACTAGCATGGATCAGCACCTTGTATCAGACAACTTCAAACATCTTGCTGAGAATTGACATTTTGTTTATGATTTTTAATGCATCAGCTGTGCACGTAAGCAATTTTCCCACTGAACAGATGAGGAAACAAGGAACAGGGAGAAGCAGGTCCCGTGATGATGTCTGGTAGCAAAATGGGAAAGAGATCCATCTGCTAGTCATAATCACAGTTTCCAGTGTATGGTCCGCAAATGGCTTTTGAAGAGAGGCACAGGAAAAAGCCTGACTTTCATAGACACATTTTCTGTGTTTAAGGTTTTGAAGGTCTTTAAGTTTTGGAAAAAACTTTGAGAATTAGTGCATCAGATTCTTTTAGTATGACAGCCTTAAAAATGCACTTTGGTCTATCACCAGCTATTCCAGCTCTTCACAGGACAGAAAAAAGTACAAGCTTTTAGGGATTTAAAAACACCCACAAACCTCCAGAAACTATCAGAATGTACCTGACAATTGAGCTTAATGCTGTTTAAAAATCAATTAAAAATAGATTTGATTTAACCTTGTAAGCTTTGAACATACTGCATTTTCAAGAGAACTATCACATATGGGGTTTTGATGCGTGATATAAAAGCAGCATGAAAACCTTTCCAGCTTATTTAATTTTATTTCTAGATTTGTTTCAGAGGACAACTAATTCTGAAGGCAATTTTCTGGATGAAATACATTTACCATAATTTTTTTTTTTAAATTCATTAGGCCTTTCTTGGCCTAAGTGGCCTGGATAATGGGACAGCAGAGTCAAGTCACAAAATGAAGCTACACTCTTTTATCAGAGGGCAATTTTTCCTAAAGTAATTTCATTAAAATAAGTAATTCAAAAATAATTGAGCTATTATAGTAAATTAAGGTTCTTTTAAATGCTCAGGTCTTCAAGAGGATCCACTATAATCAAAAATAAATACGAAAAGTTTAAAAGTTAAAATCATAATTATCAACTAATTATTACTTTTCCTCTCCACTTAATTCAAAGGCTACAATTTAATAAAGATTGCTCTTTAATACAGGGAGCATCTCAAGGCTGAAAACAGTCACAGAGGGCTGTTGCTGGGGGGTCCCACCACGCCTTCTCCCACACTGGAATTCTCTGGTAGCTGGCCCAGTGGTGAGGGAAAAACAGAGCAACACATTTGGACAAAGATCAAGCAGCAAATTATCATCCTTGGAAGTGTTCAAAACCCACATTGACCTGTGACTCTTTGGGGTATTTGGTTGAAGGTTGGACTTGATGATCTTGGAGGGCTTTTCCAACCTTAATGATTCTGTTATTCTGTGAAATGACAAAAGCAGTTACCTTAGATGAATACAATAACTGAAATAGTCAACTAGGAAATTGGGTGTTTCTTAAAACATCCAAAATCTAATAAAAAATTAGATGGATACTATTTTTAGTATTTTGTCCAAATACAGAATCATGGAATCCCAGAATGTTTTGGGTTGGAAGGGACCTTAAAGCTCATCCAGTGCCATCCCCTGTTGTGGGCAGGGACATCTCCCACTATCCCAGGGTGCTCCAAGCCCCGTCCAGTCTGGCCTTGGACACTTTCAGGGATGGGGCTGCCACAGCTTCTCTGGGCACCCTGTGCCAGGGCCTCCCCACCGTCACAGGGAAGAATTTCTTCCCAATATCCCACCTAACCCTGCCTCTGCCAGTGGGAATCCATTTCCTCTTGTCCCATCACAGGTACCTGCTTGTAAGCTGTCACACACACGGAACTGCAGAACTTTTTGGACTGTCCCTCGATCTGCAGGACATGACACTGGCCAGAGCCACTGTAGCAGTATCCTCCACAATATTCACAGCAGTTCATGGTCAGGTTGTTGGCCGAGCGGAACTGGGAGAAACAGGCGTCGCTGCAGAGCTTGTGCACCACGTTCTGGTAATTCACCTCGTGCCTGATCTGGAAGAAAAGGAATATACAGCAAGGAGCGAAAGAATACGTGTGCTCATCTCTGAGACAGCAAGCTGTGCTGAGCTAAAGAAATTCAAATGAGGAAATCAGCAATTACCACTGCATTCTTCTGGCACATGCTGCACTTGCTGGAAATGCTGTTGGTGTGGATAGTGACAATAGGTTTCCTTTTCAGTTCAAATGTGGACAGACAAGACTGGCTGCAGAAATCCTTACTGGAGTCAGTGTTGTCAAACTGGGCAGTGATTACATCCTTTGGATTTAGAATTTCTCTATGGAAAAAGAAGAGCAAACACAGAGGTAAAGGATTAATGTTGGTTTCATGTCAACTTGCTGTTCTTGCTTATTCTGGAGACTAAACATTCTCCAGGAGACGGTGGATCCATTTAATTTAAACCTTTATTTTTTGCTAAGTATCTGACTTCATTTTTCCTTTCCTATTAGGAAAACAGGTAAGAAGTATGATTCTTAAGTAGGTATTTTGTGAAACATTTTGTACCTGGACCTAGAAGTGGCCTATAAAGAGAACAAGCTCTATCATTAAATCTTTTCTAAAGGAACTCGGGGAAAGCAACTGTTTTGCACAGTCTTTATTAACAAAAAATTTAGAAAGCAAGATATGTGGAATAATTCCTTTTAACAAATATGGGGTAGGGGAAAAATGAAAGACCACAATTTCTAATCACCATTAGTTCAGTCCACCATGGTCTGATGAGTATTTTAACTTTATCTCCCATCTTGAATGTTATTTGTTGATGGATTTAACACACTGAACTTTCTCCTTATTTCTTCTGTCTTTCAAAACAGTCCTTCACAGAAAAGTTTTGAAGCCCTGAAGTCAGAAAACTAGGAGAAAATACTTATATAACTTCCTTGCTTGGAAGGATGCCTCCTTCTCACTTGTCCTATCAGAGGTAACCCATTTTTCAACAGAATAAATACAAATTACAGCCAAGGCTTCTAAACTTTGTTACAAGGCCTTTTCACACTAAGGCAGCAAGTGAAAAGAATAATTAATTGAAACCTCAAGTTTAAGTTCAGTTGCCATTGTAAAACTTAAAGTAATAAATTTGTTGTTGAAGAAATGATGAACAAAGCAGCATTCCTTTGGCAAAGTAACTCTCATAACTAAAAATAATACATATGAATAATTCTCTATAAACAGACTGTAGCACGATCAGCCTGGAAATTATATGCCTCGAGTGAATGTACAGCAATGACATCTTACAGAGCCAGCCACAAAGGTCTCCTTTTGCTAATTTGGACATAATACAAATGAAGAAAAAAATTATAATAATTAAAATACTTTCAGAGCTGAAGATTTGTGACTGTGTAGCCAGCAGGACTGTGGAAAATGTATGTATTTTCTAAATTATTTTGTCCAAGTAGGCTCAAAAAAGCCCAATCTCACCTTTCCACTCCAGGCCTAGGTAGAAAGTAACTGATTTGGGGGCTGAAACTCTCATTACCTAAAAAAATCAATTCTCAATAAATATAATCTCTCTACATGTTATGAAAGCAGCAGTGATGTAGTTAGAAAATCTAAGACCTACAGAAAGCTAACATCACATAATAGAGCCTGAATGAAAAGTTAATTTTTTTAGAATCTAAGGAAATATTCTGCCTTGAATACATTAACTCACCCATGTTCTGCTTCATTTTAGGGATTCATAAATCTATTTTCCTCTAGAAGAAATAATGCATAAAATACTTTTCGAAAATGTACTCGTTAGTAGTTCTGAGATTGCAATGACATTTTGAAATGGCAAGAAAATGTGGGACCTTTTGAAATACAGTTTTTCGTATTTGGTTCATTTAAACCAAACAAAAGAGAAGATGCACTCTGCACCACAGAGGCTTTTAAATCTATGTGTATGTAAAACCCAATTAAGGAAATGGAACTGCAAGCAAACAGACCAATTAATAAGGAACAGCATCAGCCACCAATTTTTGAAGGGAAGCCTAACAGGAGCAGTGCTACCGACACAGCAAGGGGCACAAGAACAGAACTGAAGCCTTTCATTATCTGCTTGAATATCAATTATTAGTAGAACAAATTAAAGCACTGTCCTACTTTGAGCAGCTTGAGCAGGTTTTCTTGGTAGAAGCTGGTGGGCGAGAAGCTGGAATGGTGTATCCAGTGAGGCACAGTGTGGAGCAGAAGAGCTGGGTTGAGCCTTTCCTCTGGTAGGCAGTTTGCCCCTTCTGCAGGATTTTTTTACAGCCAGAACAGGAAACCCGAATAGCTGTGCTTGGAACTGAGGGAAGCATTTTACTCATGCCAGAGGATGCCACAGCAGGCTGGAAACCTGATGACAGCTGTGGAACTAAAAAAAAAACCCACACAGAGAAAACACAGAGTAAGTGTTACGTATCTATTACACAGACCTCACTGGTCTGCAGGGGCAAGCGCAAGGCTCATGTCTTTATTTGGGTTGTCAGGGTCTAGAGGAGAATCAAATAGCAGATGAACTCTCCACTAATACATGCCCTGTGCTGGTTTTCTGCATAGCAGATTTTTATAACTACTCTGAAGATGGAGAATGCACTTTTAATATCCCTTTCATGGAATCTTAGAATGGTTTGGGTTGGAAGGGACCTTAAAGCTCATCTCACTCTGTCCCCTGCCATGAGCAGGGACATCTTCCACTGTCCCAGGTTGCTCTAAGCCCCATCCAACTTGGCCTTGGACACTTGCAGGGATAGGGCTGCCACAGCTTCTCTGGGCACCTTATGCCAGGGCCTCGCCACCCTCACAGGGAACAATTTTTTTCTGAGACCTAATCTAAACTTGCCCTCCTTCAGCTTAAGACTATTTAACACATTCAGTTCTCCTATGCATTTCACATTCGATTTTCCTATGCCTCGAAAACAATTATTTTATCATCTCAATTTCATTCTCTCTAAACCAAACTAGTTCTTCATTCCTACTGGGATGAGACACAGTGAATGAAATGCAGAATGACCTGCAAGACTATTTGCAAAGGTGACACAATTTACAGATCTAAATGAAGTTAGTCTTGCCTATTCCTTACCAAGAGGATTGCCACTGACTGAAAATACAGCACTGATTTTCAGCTCCCCTTCCTGAGATTTTGGCTGTTGGCCGTACTCCTAAAACAAAGGGAAAAGAAAAGGAGAACAAATACACACATGTAATAACAGGTTACATGACTTCCATTCTTTCACAATGCTGCATTGAACCTCAGGGAAGAGTGGGTGTCCTAGGCCTGCTCCGAAGGCTGGGTGACAAGTGTTGCTGTGTGAGCACCACACACAGCTCCTGCTCAGAGCTCCACAGCAAACCACACCTGAGGGGGCACAAATGGACAAGTGGGGCTGCCTGCTGCATTCCCCTCTCCAGCTGCACTCCAAGACATCTCAGAAGCCAGCCAAAGCTTAAGGAAATCTCTGCTTTCCACTCAAACTCTCCATCTGGAAGCGCTTTTGCAGCCCTTGCCACTGTTCTGGGAAAGAAGCTTTATCTTCGCATTGATGGAGGGTAGCAACGAAATAGAGCTGGGACCCTGCTGGGGAGCATTCTGTATTACCCAAGAGTTAGGACCTTGGAGCAGCCTAAGGTGAAGTTTTGCAGCAGACCAAGGCTGGCACCACCAGGGCCAGACTATCACAGTCCTAGCTCCAGCGAGAGGGGAATCACCTCACATTTGGTACAGAATGAGAAAATGCCTGGACAGCTGCTGGTGGAATAGCTGACATGCTATAAATGACTGGCTTAGTCCCCAGCAGCTACTCACACTGACACCACGCTTCCTGCCCCTGCTCTCCCTAGAAATCTGAGCCAGAAAGCAGCTTGGAACACTCCACACGTAAATCTTAATAGGCTGAAAAGCATAATCTCTTGGAACTAGAGAGATGAT
Organism: Corvus hawaiiensis; assembly: GCF_020740725.1. Classification (NCBI taxonomy): domain Eukaryota; kingdom Metazoa; phylum Chordata; class Aves; order Passeriformes; family Corvidae; genus Corvus; species Corvus hawaiiensis. Next base: position 4,903,168 of record NC_063235.1, read on the forward strand.
AAGATTTAGCCTACTTACAGTCGTTTGGGAGTAGTGAGGCATGATGTCATGTTATGACTGAGCTAAATTCACAGTTGCTGCCTGGCTGCCAGGGAAGCCAATTCAGAATCACTAAGCAAAAGGAAGCTCTCCCTTCCCAGTGGCAGTGAGATGCTCCCCCAGCTTCTGCCAGCTCCCAAAATCCCACAACAGCCTCCACTGAGCACATGCTCAAACTGAGCACTCCTCTTACTGCTGTGGGAAGATTGGAAGTTTCTATACTGGACAACCAAACTATTTCTCAACAGGTTTCCCAGGAGAACAGGCAATGGTATTCCTTGATCACGTGAACCATCAGACTGAAACAATCAAATCTCAGGTAAGAGAAGCTCTAAGCTGGGTATGGGCATGCTGTGATAAGATTCTCAAGCACCATTTTTTTATTATTTAAAAACTAATCATTTGCAGACATACAGTTTCTTAAGCACTTTAACTGCAATTGTATCCTTAGTCAAGAGTAGGAAAAGAAATGGAGGCAAATCCTGACATCAACTGTGCATGATCAAGCAGTTTCACAGCAGCGTAACAGTGCTGAAAGCCAAAAACCTTCAGCTCCAACTATTGGTTACAGCAAGAAATGCTCTTATCTTTCAGGAAATATTAAAAAAAAAAATCCATAAAATCCCCCCCCATATTAATTCCAATCTAAAGCAAAACAAAATGAACTCAGTTCTCCTACTTTTCCAGTATCAGGCAGAGTTGATAATCACAGGATTTTACTCCAGGAAGGAATATTTTGAACCATACGATATTTGACATTTAAATTCTTCAAGTCTTCATTTTTACTTATTAATCTGATCTTTGATAACCACAGACATCTCGCCTTGCATTCCACACAAATCCACACAGCAGATGCCATCTTGGGAGGACAAAAGAAGAGACAGATTTAACTAATCTACACGTGGTTTGACATTCTATAGGTTCAAGGAAAAATAAACCCAAACAACCCCACAGAGACTGAACAAATCAGAAGGACAGTAAAATCTGAAGTTGCAAATACTTTACTTATTTATCTTATTGAGAGTATTATGGGAAAAGAAGAAAAAGTGCTGGGAAGACAGGCCTGGACAGCAGAGGAGATTTAGCAGAAGGACAAAGACTGATGCTAAAAACTAACACCTGCACAGGAACACCAACGCTCTCGTGTTGGTGCAAGGGGATGGATCACTTTGGGAAGTTTTGCACACCTTTAACATATAAAGTCTGACATGTAACCCAGATATGAGCAGTGAGGACACAGGAATTGTCACACAGCAAACCAGTGGCACAGAGACTGGTTGGAGCTCAGCAATCCTGGCCCCAGCACCGCTCAATCCGTAGGTCAGACCTTCTCCAGGTTGCGATTACTGAGCTTTACCTGTTTCATCACAAAAAATGTCAGTCTTGAGTGAGAAAGTGACTTAAACTTTGACTTCACTGATGTGTAAGTATTTAAATATTTTCCTAAGACCTTTAAGTATTAATTTAAAACAAGAACAAACTACTGTGCTTGCAAAGGCAGCTTTTAAGAAGAGTCGCAGCAATAGCACTGCTTTAGTTCATATCTCTAATTGTGACTACTCATAAGGTATTTAAGAAAATGTGATTTACAGTTTATTTCCTAGTTAGATAAAGTGTCTATGTTGCCACAGATTTAATAACAGAAGTTTTTGGCTTTGTTTCTGACTGAAAAGCAAAACATTTTCAGAGACAAGGTAACAAGACATCAAAAAGTTGGGGGGGGTGGGTTTCATCGCAGTGTAAGAGGGAAAAATCCTTCTACTAAACTATGTTCTTCAAGTTAAATTTCGGTCAACAAACCAAATAAATTGCTGAATTTATGTTCAGCTTAAGCGGTCAGCTGTCAGACCAAAATGAGAAATGCAATGGGAAACTTACCTCAGAATTACCAGGTTCATCTTTAATTTTGTCTAATAGTCCCTGCTGTGGGGCCATAGCTTTAGCATATTCGTCATCCAAAGGCTCCTTCTTAATTCTAATATTTGGTGCAAAGGAATTCCCCAGCTCTTGTCCAATAGATTCCTTACTAGAAAATAGGTAGCTAGACTCCTGAAACAATAATATGAAAAAGAATTCACCCTCCTGCATCTGCCATGAGGAGTTGGGCTGCTGCCAAGGGGAGTTTGTGTTGCAGACCAAGAGATTTGGGTCCTGACAAGGTGGGAGAAATGCTGGGCAGCAGCTGCTGCCTCAGCCTCCCTGCAGCCCCCTCTCTCATCCCACCCCCAATGCTTTCCACTCCTCTGGCCAAAGCAGAAGCCACCCAGATCTGTAAGTTGGTTGTTTGGGAGTGTCTCCTGTGGATACAGCTGCTCCCTGGCTCATGTGGAAAAAAGGCAGCAGGTCAGGTGGATGCATCCAGCTGTAGGTTCGGCTCACCGGTCACTCCAACCATGCTGAACAGCAAAGTGGCTACCAAAAGAATCCTCAATCCAAAGAGAGGGTCAGGAAAATTTTACAAAATTATATGCACTGTTTAAGTAGCAAAGATGTCTAAGAGTCAGAAGATCAGTTTCCTTAACACTCAAATTTACACTCAAATACAAAATACGTATTTTGAATTACTACAGCATATTGCTGCACTTGCAAAAGTGGTTGAAAGATCTATAGCTTACCCTGAAGTTAGTTTCTGGAGTTTGTGGCGCTAACTGCGTCCGTAATGTTTCTTCTACTTGATTATGAACTGAGGAAAACATATACATTAAATAGAAATGAATACAGGTTCCAATGCATTTCCTTTAAAACTATCAGAGTCTCATCCTGCTCCCCAACCCCAGCATCTGACAGCACCTCACCACGATTAAACTACTCCCTTTCTCCTCCCTGCAAGTAAGGTGGTAATCCCTAAAGAGGACTGACTTTTTTTTATTATTCTATTGGATCATTATTTTCCCATTCCAGCAAAATAGTTGTAAACTTCCGATGCAAATTGTTCATTCAGAATTTTCCACACCCCAGCAGGTTCTGAACTCTCCTGTTTTGACATTTAAAACTGCAAATACTTTTCAGAGCAAAATCTTCCAGCTTTTTCTTTGCTGTTCTGATCTTTTGCCTTTTCTGCTCTTCTCAGGAAATGGCATCTTCTGATTTTTAGAATATATCATTTAAAAACTTTGGATTAGCCTAGATACTGGACGCTACCATGAACATTTATCATTCTGGTTTCAACTACTGACTACTTTACTTGATCTTTTAACTGCAGGTATTTACAACTTTCTGAAATACAGAAACATTCTTCCCTTGATTTCTAACTGAAGATAAAAATAGATACATCCGTAACTTTTCTTTATTTAAAAAAATATCTATATTGCTTCTCTATCATTGGTGCCACCTGGAAGCACTGATTTTAAGATGTTGTTGCTGAAGATATAAAGTTTAAATCTCAGAACTGTAGGCTGTGAATGTGAACAAGCAGCCAGGAGTCCCTCACGTGCTGGCTCACCCTCCCTCTGCTGAGTAAGATTAAATCATGTGCTCCTGCTTGGTTATTCTTAACTCCTTCATTCACTGTTCTACTGTAACTTTCAGAGCTTGGGAAGTCAAAAATAAGTGTGTGGGCAGCAAGATTATGGTGACTGTCAAATGAGAAAAGGATTTTAGGCATCTTTGATTTTCTCCATGTTGGCTGGATGAAGTCCAAGATACAAGTATTTGAGGAAGAAGGAGAGCAGTCTCCCAGGAAAAGCAGATTTCAAGCTATGTTCTGGCTTAGTTCCTGCAGACACTAACTCATTTCTAGCAAGCCTTTCCCTGATGCTACTATCAAATCCATACTGCTTTGAATGCCAAGGCATTAGTGAAGAACTGGTACTTCACTCAAAAAAACTTTACTGGCCATCAATTTAACCTAAACTTCATCACCTTTTCTCTTAAGACGTTCCATGGTCTATAAAAAAACAGTGAGAAAAACCAAAAGGAAGCTTGAATTGTCACCCAGCTTGATTTAGGAAACCACAACAACAAAGGGTATGTTGAGGCTCCGTAACAAGCTGTGGAGGATGAGAACTCCCTAACACTGTCAAGCCCTTCGTAAATCCTCCTCCTAACACAAGAGTTCATTGGATTTCAGGGTTCTTCATAAAATGCTCCCCTACACACAGCTCTGCCTGTTCTCTGTTCTCTTCAACAAGGTGATGTTTTTAATAATTAGCCCTATTGCTGATTTCTCTCTAGTTCTTTCTTCCTTTTTGCTGGGCAGCCAGGTCTATGACGTCAACAGTTACCTGCTTTGTCAAGAAAATTGCTTTTCAATCTAGAATCCATATCTTTAGGGATTTTTTCCAACCGTTTTTCACGTTCTTGAAAATGTCCTTCTCTATTCTTGTCCTTTGCTGAAAAAGTCTCTTTGCCATTATCTCGTGTTATACTAAAATCTTTTCGAAGTGATTTAAATACAGGGCCCTGCTCAAAGGGGGAAGTGAGATCCTTCTGGATTGCATTCTGAACCTGAATTTCTTTTTCACTGTCCAGTTCGTGATCTGGAACTCTCTTGCCCTCTTCCAGATGATCTTCATCATTAATTGCTGAAGAAAGAGTGTCTTTTGGAGTGAAATTCTGATCATCTTCGTTGTCATTCCCAACAACAGGTATGCCTGCAAGATCCCCAGAGTTCAGAAAATAATCATGATCATCACCCTGCAGTGAATTTTCAGGTCCTGCTCGATTCGGTACTCCATAAGACAAGCTGTCGAGGGCGGGTGTTAAGTTGTGGTCAGCATCCTCAGACATCTCTGCATCCAGAATTTCACCACCTAGGGAGAAAAAACCCCAGTAAACAGTCAGAAAATTGACCAGCTTCATGTGTAACAAAGGAGAAGGGTGAGTGTCCTAATCTGGCTGACGCTGCAATTCCTTGAATACTCTCAGCCTTCTTGGGCCAACATTACTGTGAAAACATTGCTGACAGAAATAGTTCAGTCCCCCTCACCACTCTGAAGCAGAAGCTGAACTGAGTAATACCAACCAAAGAAAGAAAAAACACAAATTTCCATTCACCTCACTTGTAGCACTTGTGGAGAAGGCAATGCAGGGAGAATGACCAGGAAGGGCTGGGATGAGGGCAAGACAGTCTTGCTCAGCAGCAATGAGACTTCCAAGAAATGCTTTGTGAAACTATGACATTAGAGAATAAATAGAAATACTTACATTTTTCTGTAATATCAAATACCGCATCAGATTTATCTTCAAACTGTAAAAAAGGAAAGCACTGTGTCATTGTCTTGGTCAGCTGCCGTGTACTTTGCTAAAAAGTATCTGATCAAAACCATACCCAAGCAGAAGGATCACAATTCCTCCTCCTCCTTCCTTCCTTCCTTGCCCCAAGCAAATTTTTATGAATTAAGACTGTTATATCACTGAGAAGCCACACTTACCCTAATGAGTTCAGAATACATAGAAAAGGCACACAAGGAAAATTTAGAAATAGTGCTGCTTCCCAGAGGAGAGAGGGAAGGGAATGTCAATTTTCTCTTCTACCTGGGATACTGGTACCAGGTCAAGGCCACAGATTCTGCCCTGACACTCTATGAGCCTTCATTCCCTCTGAACATCCTAAATGAAAACCAGGAGCACATGCAGCTCCCACTGCCATGGTCTGCACAGATCCATGGAACCTCTCCTACAGGGAATGTCCTCTTTCCAGGAACAGGAAAATGTAATGCTTAACTTCCCAACACAGATGATGAGTGTCAGTGTGAGCATAAGCACAGAAGAACCAGATGATAGACTGAGTGCTGCACAAACATCTGCCTGCATTAAACATCCTCTGACAGATGTTGACGTTGATGGCATGCTTAGATGCTGCCAGGAAAAGGATAATTACAGTTTCCTTCAGAACGTCCAACTCATTAGCAGCCTTCCTTTCTGCCCAAGCGATAACAGTAATTCATTTAAGCCCTCTCTCCTTTCTCTGTGTTGCCAGCTCTGTACTTTCTTTCCTGGTAGATCCTGCTCACACTGCAATTCTTAAGCCATCTTAGGGAAAGTAATGGGATTTGATAGCAAAGGGATGAGCCCTAATTTCATTTAACTCAAGTAATTTAGTTGATAAATCCAGTATTTCTCAGGACTGGGAACTATCAGTGATGGGAACTATCTGTTTGGTAGCAGCCAGCTCTAGGAAAGGATGACAACAGACTGTCTCAGAGGTCATTTGATGGCAAAAAGTCCCTTTCCAATACCACTTGTGGGTCTACAAAGACAAGGTAGCTCCTTCAGCTTAACTGAACACACATGGAATAGTGAGGACCTGTCCAGCATGGCATCAAGTCAGTTGGATAATGCACCAGAACTTTCTAGTTTCTCTGTGCAGACCTGTGAGGCTGGAAAAGTGAAATACAGAACCAAAACAAACAAAAGTTACAGTTTCACAAGGCTGATGCAAGTCTCCTTCCTGTAATTATCTACAGGGAAAAAGAGTAAAGAAACACCTCCCAGGAAGGTTTGCAAGGCCTGAGCTCTGTTCCTGCTGTACTGAATCTCAGGTGTGTCTGGGAGACAGAGGTTTAGCGTTGATCTAGAAGCCCATTCATAGTCAACTAAGTTTACACAGGTGTAACACTAATCCCCATAAATACTGGATATACTAAGTGCTCATACAAGCTGCTGAGGACAAGGACAGCAGGGGTGGGCTGCTTTTAGAGAACAATATGGAAAGAAACTTGTTGCCATTTGATAATAATATCAGACCATGAAGTTTTGGAAGGCAAAACAATAGCCCAGGTCCTTGACTCTACACTGACCTTTTTCAATCCTTTTTTGCTTCCTGTCAGTAATTCTCTATCCTCTCCAAAAATGTCACAACAGAATTTGATGGTAGGATGAAGGAAGCTTTCAGTTGAGATGAAGCATGAGCTCATCCTTTTCTCAGAGCAGATTTGTATCAAAGTAATTCTTTAACTCTTCTGAGAGCCAGAGTACCTGTGGGAAAGTATTCCAGGCGCTATACAACCCTGGTTGCCTTATGCATTCTAATCTTAGGTATTCCTCCTCTTCTGGTGGTAACAAATCTTTCACCAACAGCTGACAACCCCAGGAATGCTCTTATTAGCAAAGGATACATTTTGCAGCGTGGATCTCTCCGATTGTTTCATGCAAAGAAACACTAACAGGAAAGTCAGCACAAGGGGCCACCTGCAAGAGCATTAGGGACTCCCATAAAATATTATGGAGAAGCTGGAAAGCATTTACAATCTACATGGACTCTATCAGGAATCCAAGACACTTCCCAAACACAAGGTCATCCTATTTTGTTTCTTTACTCATTATTTTGTGAGGCTATCAAAAGAAAAGATCATCATGGATTATCTTCTTCTTTCAAAAGGTTTTCGAGTACAGAGGAAGATCTGCGTCTGTGGTCAAAAGCGTTCCCTGGAAATACTTATAAACCAGGAACTCCAGCATCTGACAATACCAGCAGCCTTAGCTAAGCCACCATCTAGTTTCTGACTGCAAACAGCATCAGAACTCCCACACAGTGTAAATTCAAAGAAAACCAGGGGAAGTGTTTGGATGATTGTGCGTGTGTGTACACATATGTATCTACACACACACACACACAATATATATATCCCCAATTAATTACTCATTCTATAACTGGACTGTCCCTGAAATTAGAGCTTATATTTTTTTTTCTGCATTAATGTGGGGTATTCTCTCGGTTATACACTTCCAGTCCCTTCCCCAATGCTATTACAGTCTTTTTCAATGCCATCTCAGGAGGAAATGTTGTATATCACCAGTTACATAAAAACAGATCACTTCAATCAATCATGTATGTTAGCTTTTAACTGGATTATGGTCTTGTATCACACAGAAATGTGAACAACAACGCCCAACTTACTATTTCTATATTATTCTATTATAATTCTGCAAGGCAATTCTCTCTCTTCAGACCTCATGCTTCCTCCTTTCATTAGCCATCATCGTCCTTAATTCCCTTTATTTCTTCTGCTTAGATTTTTTTAAGATTTAGTGAGGAGTGGAGCAAATGTACTTGAGGGGCAAACATGGAACTGATGGCATTTCCTCTGGGTCACTTTTGCCAGATCTAAGGAGAGGTACCTCAACAACCCACATTAAGTCTTGATTACTTCAACAGGAAAGTATCAGGAACAGAGAGTTTTCTGTTCAAATGCTAAGGCTTCAACTCTTCAACTCAGTCTTCAAAACACACTTGCAGTTGTAAAACCAAACTCAGTAATACAATATTCTAAAACACCTCCATTACATCACCTTGGCCAATATTTGCTAGAGAATAATAATTCTTAGTGTTTTTAATAATTTAACTCCATGAGAGTTCAATACAGAGCAGATTGAGTTTGGTATTAGTGAAATTCAATGTTTTAGGCTATATGTTAGTGACTGCCTCATTAGCTAGCACTGCACACAAAGCAGTGCTCTACCTACTCAGATTGTAAAAAACAAATAAATGAATGAATGAAATGAAGTAAGAATACAGAGATGGTGGCAAAACAATGAGGTATTTCTGAAAGCAATGTGACTTGCTTAAAATAAACTACTCTATAAATAAAGACAGCATTGCTTTTATTAAAAAAATAAATTCCACCAGATACATCACTGTTTTTTTACAGAGGTACATGAAAATCCAAGGGAGCACTGACACAGCCTCAGCACCAACCTGCCTTTGCTGGGAGCGGGGGACAGAAGGACACTGTTTACACTTCAATACAATGTGCTAATTTGAAATAACTGAACAGCTGATCCATACCTTAATAGTGTTCAACATTGCCATGGTATCCATAAATCAAGCAATTCATAGATTATTTTTGTGCAGTATAAACAGACAAGTTGCCTATGGCTGCAGTATTGCTTTGTATGCAAAATAGAGAATTCTGTTAAAAAATAAAACAGTGTAACCACTTTATACACAGACACATGTCTTTCTAGTAAGCTTCTGAAGTTTGATCCTAGATTTTAATGCATGCATAAGCAAACTGTGGAAAGGAAGCAGATGTTAAGAGAACTGCAATTAAAAATAGTCAGAGATGATTCTCAGTTTGCCTGTAGTTTCCTTGTCCCTCTATGCACAGTATAACCCCCACTCCAGAATTCATTCAACTGATAAGACACCATTTGAAACAAAAAAATAATTTAAAAGGAATTGAAATTTCAATCACTATTCTGGAGGCAGGTGGGGTGAGGTCAGGAAGCATCCCCTGACCTTTTCCACATGACATGTCCCTGGCAGGGATGCCAGGCAGCCAGCCAGCCGCGCTGCACCTCTGCCACCGGAAAACTCCGCGGCACGTGCAGAATTACGCAGCGGGTCCTGCCGGAGCTGCTTCCCACTGAAACACAGCCAGCCCTACAGATTCATACCTTCGGAGCACCTGGGGAGGGAAGAGAGAGGGTAACAAAGAGCCAGGCTGCTGCAGATACCTGCCACAGGAAAAGAAGGGCTGCGGCAGGAAGAGAACCCGGCGGGGTCACAGCCATAGAGCCGAGCGCGGCCGGGCTGGCAGAGCCCCCCCTAGCCGGCTCCGGGACCCCCGCCACCACAGGCACAGGGCACCTTCCCGTCTGGGAATGGCCACAGAGTCCCTCTGGGGAGAGGGAGAGCACGAGCTCAGCAGATTGAGTGTCTGAGGCTTCCCTGAGCCGTGCTGAACACTTGAAAAGATTATTTTTAATCTAGTCTAAGGGTAATACAGTGGAGATGGTGATGGGAGTTTTTAAAGGCAAATCCCAAACAAGCTCCAGTACACGTAAAAAACCAGGCATTTCCCAGCTCCTTGTGGCTCCCTACAGTCTGTTCAAGAAATACAGTTTTACCTTGCATCTCACACATCTTCAATTTTTAAGTGTCAGGACAGAAGATTTAGGCACGTGCTGCTCCCCTTTCATTTCTGCGTTTTAAGAATTCTGGACAATTCACCAGAAATCACAGGGAGCAGTTCAGCATGGAAGTTTATCGTCCCTTTCTATCACCAGGTTTTTCTGATATTCCTGGGCTTTTGGAATATTCACAGGCCAATTCCAAACAAATCTTATATTTTCCATACCCACCCATCATGCACACAGAATCTGCACACTGTTACCAACATATATTGGGCCAAGATGAATCTGTCAAACACACAGGAAGTCACAGTAAGCATTATTTTTTTCTGGAACACTGGTGGGTTTAATCTATATCTACAAAAATCACAGTGGGATCCAAGCCCTTCTCCCATTCACCCACAAAATCATGGTTTGAGAAGGAAGCAGCTCCGCACGTGAAGGTTTCACCTTGCAATCTCAGAATCCCAGACTGGTTTGGGTTGGAAGGGACCTTAAAGACCATCTCGTTTCAAACCCTGCCATGGGCAGGGACACCTTCCACTATCCCAGACTGCTCCAAGCCCCATCTAACCTGGCCTTGGACACTGCCAGGGATCATGGGGCAGCCACAGCTTCTCTGGGCATCCTGTGCCAGGGTTCACTACGCTCACAGGGAAGAATTTCTCCCTAATATTTGTTATTAACAACAAATTTCCTTGCAATGGTCTTTGCAAAGATACAAGATTTTGATGTGCTGATCTTTGGGCTTTGCAAATTAAGAAACACACACAGACACAAACCACACAGCAAGCAAACAAACCAAGACATCCATAAGAAAGACTTTCTTTTCAAACAAAGATCTTCTTCCCTCAAAACCTCACGCTGGCTCTGTGCTGAACTTCTCTGCTGCTGGTAAGACACAAACAACCACTAAAGCTGGGATTCTGCTTACACTAAGGCTGTAAATAAGCTGAAATAAAAATAATTCCAGTTTCTCACAGCATAAGGCAGGAAAACTAAACGGAAATTACAAGGATGTAAAAATCTCCAAGATCAAAGCAGGGTCTGTGTGACAATATGTATGTTTATGCTGTGATGCTCAGTAGCTACTTACTCCAAACCAAGTGTTTCAGTTCAGTTACATATTTTAGCTGATTCCACAAGCAGGCCAGCACTGCCCAGATCACAAATGTGTACTTTTGGCCAAAGCTTTCAAAAGTATGGCTAGTGAGAAGATTACGTTCCGCAAGGCATGAAATCCCCATAATTCCATTTATCTCAGAAGCTCATTAAGAGAGAGCCATCACCGTGGCTTTTAGGGAAAGCCAGTCCATGGAATACAACTAAGAAGTACCAAGGGTGACAACCCAGGGTGGAGGAGCAGCACTAGGAAGATCACTCAGGAAGATCTCAGGAAGATCACTCTACTCAGTGTCTCTTCCAGTAAGATGATTAACTATGTTAGTAATTAGTTGCTACTAGCTGTATTACTAATAGGAGGAAAAAAACCCCAACCCACTGTAAATTAAATTTTAAAGAGAATGAACTGTCTGAAACTGAAGTTCTCTGCTTGTCATTAGAATCTGTCCTCAATTAAGGAATCCACAAGGTGGTTTTGTGCACAAATTGGGAAAATTTACAACTGTAGCACCTTTTGCTTATTGACAAATACAGTAGGACCATCTCCTGCCCAGCCTGGTTTGTGTTCCCAGCCCCACACTAGTGATTTGGCTCAGCTCCATCAGGTGCTGCAAGTCCTTTCCCTTCTCCTAAGAGTTCAGTGCCAGCAGCAACTGATGGTGCAAATGGCAGAGCCTGGATGCACATCCAATTCTCTCTATTGCAGTATTTCTGTCCTTAAAGAGATAAAATATCGACTTCATTCTTCAAAGTACCTTCCTAACTCTGGCTTCCTTTTTGCCTTTTCCACAATTAAACACAATAAAATCCTGTTAACAGTCTGCATTAACTGTATTTCATAAAGCTTTCTGAGCAAACAGCACCATTTAAAGATGAATTTCAATACAGATGAAATATTTTCATGTACTCTCAACCCTTTTGAGAAATATCAAGATTCACAAAAGTACAAAAATAAGTTATTAAAAAAATAATAATGAAAAAGGAAGTACTCCAAAATGTCTCCTGTGGGAATAACTCTGTATAGTTGTGCTAATTCTGTTTCAAGTTCTTCTCACCTAAATTTAGACAACTAAACATTAGTTTATTAGGCTAATGATTCAGGTTTCCTCTCTTTCCAAAGGAAATTAAGGAATTCTGGCAGCCGCAATTTATCCTGCCCTGGGACTGTGGACTAGCTCTCAAAACAGAAAAGTATCAAATGTAGAATTAAAATCTTGGCTTTGTCACCAAAAATCTGATGTATTAAACTTTAGTTACAACAGCAATTGGTTATAATACACTTTTTACTAAGAAATTCAAAGTCATTAGACACAAAACACTTTAAAACTATCCAATGTAGAGGTAACCCCTATAATACTTCAAGCTACTTTTAAAATTAAACAAATTTATCTATAGCAGTAGGAAACATGGTAACGAAAATTAAAGACATTACCATCATTCTTCAATCAGTAGTTACAAAAAGGACAGACACATCACATAATTTTTGGATCAATACCAATTTGGTAAAGCAAGTTACAGTCTCTTGAACTTTTTGTTTCCCTTGCAATTTCTGAGGAGCACTTCCAGAGGAAAAGAGAATGGCACTACAGGCAGAACACAGGCTAAGAGGATGGACACTGAGAGCACCCCCAATTCTGCTGACATGTCCTCAATGAAATATTCTCTGCTGCAGAAACCTTCTTTGAAGAGTTTAGATCATCCCAGAGAAAAAGTGTTACAAGCAACAGCACGGTGAGGTCCAAGAGCTCTTAGGCCTTTACCATGCTTATGGAATGGATGATGGAAATCATCTGAACCGAGACAGTCATTGACAGAAAACCTTGACATTCGGGAGAGAAAACTTCCTGTAAGACTTTTTTAGGGAAAGGCCAACATCAGTTGGAATGTCTGGAAAGAATGATGGGACACAAGAGTCATCAATGACAGAATCACAGGATAGTTTGGATTGGAAAGGACCTTAAAGATCATCCAGTTCCAACCCCAAATGAGAGAAAAGTTGAGATAACCACTTCAAGAACATTGCGAGTGATTTCAGAATTAAATTCCACAATCCTAATCATGCAAAGGGCCTTGAAGTGGGCACAAAGAGATGACTTAACTTTCTGTATTTTACACAACGTGAAAAGTCTTAACGTAAATGCCTGAGATCCATTATGCCCATTTTTTGAAAGAGAATTCAAAGATTCTGACATCAAAACATCCTTTGAGAAGTGCACAAGCCTTGGCAGAGAAATGTTTTCATCAACTTTGTACCATTCTGGAGTAATTCAGCAACAAAACTTTCTAAATGAGATGATCTCCTTCAATTCTCAGTTGCAGTCATGCAATACTAAAAATCTTTTGCAAACACCTGTTTTATTGATGTGGACACCCAAGTGTTCACCTGTTCACACCAAATTAATTTCCGAGAGAGAGCCCAAGTGTCAAATTTCAGCACAGCCCAAACTGTCTTGTCTAGCCCAAGGGGTTATAGAGAACGGTTATAAATAAATCAACATTCCAGTCAAAACAATTAACTGTTCAAGACAATGATATTATACACAAATTAAAGTTGAATTGCCATAAATATTTTTATAAACTACATAAGAACATACTAGCAGACACCTTTCAAGTTAATATTGATCTTATGTAGCAAATTTGAAAGTTAAATATGCTAAATGTTTTCCTTAGCATATACAACAGTTTTGATTTAGGGGAGAAATTAACCTGCTCTAAAACAATTCAGCTACAAAAACTTACCAAAAACTATTAAAAATCAAATTATACAAACTTCTGTCAGTCTTAGACTGGCAAAAACTTTATTCCTTAGTTTGTTGCTCATTCATGGATTGAGTTAAAAGATGGTGACCGCTTATCCATGGGATTTGCAACATGCCAGTTTCAGTGTGTGCTTCTGGAATAATTGCAGAAGATTCTAATACTGAAAAGAACAATTCTGAAAACACCACCAATTGCTAAGCTCCTGTCTGAAGAAGTCATTAAATTAGTCTTTATTTCCTCCACACAAAGGAAAATAATTTTTATAAGAAATGCTTGTTATGCCTTAGGCACAAGACTTGGAAGAGTCCAAAATCATGACCTCCTGTAGAATGGGAACTGGCCCACTATGGGGAAGAGAACTGGAATGTGCAGGTCTTCTGTGACCTCATTAATTATTAGGAGATCTCTGTGTGCTGGATTTACAATTTGCTAATCTCACTCTTCACAGGCTCCATCAGCCTTGTGAGCAGCCCAGGATTCACTTCTCCCCACGTTCCTCAAGAACATCTTGGCACAAAACTGGCTTTGGGATGATGCCTCACTGGCAAGTTGTGTTTCCTCTTTCCTAACTTACCTGCCCAGGGCAACATCACTTTCCTGGATCATTCCTAAATTTTACTGAAGAAGTTCTCTGCTTCAGCAGGAGCAGAGAACGTTGTCAATGCCAACAGCATGGGAAGCTTTCCATAACCTACAGGGAGGGACATGTGGAGCAATAACTGATGGCGACTTCCAGACTTGGCACCCAGGGAATAATTAGCCAACAGACAGAGAAATTATTTTTCCTGATACCAATGAAGATGATATTGACTGGATGATACTTGTTATTCCTCAGTGGATAACTGACAAGCTTGAGAAGAAAAAAGGCAATGTTCTCTTTTTTCTCTCAGGTGACACCCAGGTAACTCTACAGATAAATGGAGCACGTCAAGGCAATGAGCACAGAGACCACAGACATTAGGACAGACTGCACAACCTCTGAGCAACCTGCTCCAACACTTGACTGTCCTCATGGTGTAAAAGTGTTTCCTTATGTCCACTAACACTTCAGTCACTGGCAATGAAGTTTAATTCAAGATTTCTCAAGTTACCGTTCTACATGCAGCCACTTCCCTTCAAATTTCTTGCAGCTAGCCAATATTTGATTCCCCCAAAGACCTGCATGTTTATGTACTATCTGTGAGCAATTCCACAAAATTCCTGGAGCCTGTAAATAAAGTGTTTGAAAGACACAGGTCTGAGAAAATCACAGATGATGTTCATTCCCTAGCTGCAGAGTAGTCAGACATCTACACAACTCACCCAGTGATACCCTGGGAGGTCATGTTCTGATTGGTAACAATTAGATTCAGTGTAATCACAAGTTTCAAGTTCCCTGATACGAATCCAGCAATTAAACTTCTCTCTCATGCACCACTGGAAAACTTGAGCTTCTGCTCTTGTCTTTCCCAAGACTGGAGAATGGGAAAGCTTCTTCACCTTTGGGAAAAGGGAACCGGACAGCTCAGTCTTGTAGTGGGCTACGGACTCTTCCACCCATGCACAAATGTGACGTAACCTCATTCCTGGCAGGAAGCTTTCAACCAAACACTACATGTGTGCAAGAAAGAGGACTGGACTCGTAGCAAGATTATTTTCATCACTGCTTAAAACATTCACCCGTAGTTCCTTCACAGCTACAAAATATCGGCCACAAGGAACCTTCCACTGGTTTAAGAGATTAAGTAACTCTTCAAGTAAAGTGGGACTTGACCATCTTGGAGGTGTTTTCCAACCTTAAGGTTTCTGTGATTCCAAATAGATGAGTACGGACATGTGCTTACATACCAAGAGGTGACAATGATGGCCCAAGTTGTGTCAATGAAGGACCAAGAGCTGGGATGTGCATGGCTAAAGGTACTGGCACAAGGGTTACAGGGAAGTCCTAAAAGGGCCATGGCTAATGGAAATCACACAAGGGTTACAGGCAAGTCCTGGGATGGCCATGGCTAACAGAAGTCACACGACGGTTACAGCCTGAGCACCCAAGAACTGGATGGTGCTGCCATCTTGACTCACTCTGGCCTGATATGGACAACTGAAATAAAGAGGAGCAGCAAGGACATCGTGCTTTAAACAAGGAGACGGACGATAACGACAGCTCCTGGTTAGCTGCAAGTTTATTATTTAAGTGATGCCAAGACGCTCATGGCGATGATGCCTGGACACTGTCCTGGGGGAGAGGAAGCTGAAGGGCCCCGAGGCCGGAGGGACAGCGCTGCCGGCCTGGGGCCAGGCAGCTCGTGCGGCTCGGTGTCCCCGGGACCCCCGGCGGGGCCGCGCCTCGCCCGCCGCATCCCGCCCCCGCCCGCGCCCCCCGCGCCCCCCCACTCACCCTGCCGCGGGGGCCGGGCCCCTCCTCCTTGGCCTCCGCCATGTTGCGCCCCCCCTCAGCTGTCCCAGCCCGGGGCGAGGGGCCGGGGGTCACTCCCTCTCAGCCTCCCCCGCGCTCCGGGGGGCGGCGGCTCCGGGGGGCTCCGCGGCGCGGCGGGCAGGGCTGAGGGGGGGCCCGGCGGCTCCGCGAGGGCGGCGGGGGGGGAGGCGTCGGACCCACCAGGCCGCGGCCGCTGCTCCCGGAGCTGCCCCAACCAGCCCAGCGCGGGGCCGCTCCGCGCATGCGTCGCGCGCCTGCGCGCGCCCGCGCAGGCGCGGCGGGGCTCGGCGGGGCCGCGGGGTCGGGGGTGCCCCCGGGGCGGGGGGGGGGGGGGGGACGCTCCGGGATCCCGCGGCGGGAGCGGCCCGGGAGCTGCGCGACCGTCACGGGGCTTCCCGTGGCGACAGCGGGGAGGTGACCTTGTGGTGTAGCTGGCGGAGCTGTCGCGATGGCGGCAGGTGGTCGGTGGTTTCTTGGCTCCTCACACGCCGGCGGGCTGAGGGCCCGCGCAGCACGGCCAGGCCACAGCACCGCCCTCACGGCCCCCATGGCGCCCACCTCACCTGTTCTGCTTCTTGTGCCTCTGCTGCGTCATTCATTTTGAATTGAGTAATTTTTTACTGAATTTTAACATTTGTTGGTACTGTTGTAAAATGTAGAATATGTAAAAATTTTCTTAAGGATGTTCTGTAGTGTTTGATCTGTGTGTGCTTTCAAGCCTCATCAACAAGAAGGGAGATTTTATCCGTGCAACAAATAGCATCTCACAAGCTCTAAGTGATGTCCAGGTGTTAGAAAAACAAGTTGTTGGTAGAGTTGCCTTGTTAAGGTTTAGGCCTGGACATGCTTCATGATCTCAGACCTAGAGGGAGTTTAACAAAGCTTGGGGAGAAGGATGTACCACTGATGGTGGACACAGGGAATGCACAATTGATGGGCCACAAAGACATCTGGCAGAACTGCCAAGATAAGGAAGAAACTAATATACCCAACCTGGCAATTGTGCTGAATCAACTCCAACTGGGTAAAGGGTAATTCTGGCAGGGGGAGGTCACAACTGCCAACTCCTGGACCACTGACCCAAGAAACCACCAACCCAAAAGAGGAGAAACACCAAGCATGACACTAATTATCATGAGAAGCAAGAGGATCATTAACCAATAGAAGATAGAACACTAATTAAAAGGGAACTATGTAACTTCTATCCAATGAACACTGATGGCTTAGTAAGAAAATATTTGAAACTATGTGTGAGATACAGGTTGTTTAATTTTTTTATTGTGAGCAATGTCGGACATTCCCAGCACCCACAAGTTGATAAGGACAATGTGTTCCTGTCTCTTTAATAATTAAATAATTTATCTGCTAATTAAAACTTGGTCTTAAAGGAAATCTCCACTTCTCAGTTTATCAGATTTGCACAATTAAAGGCTGGTGCTAAGCAGCAGCTGCATTTCAGTGGTGACTGAAATGATCCTTTTGTAAACACTGTCCTTCAGCTGGCCTGAAATGCTGGATACAGAATATTGGGATTCATTTAGGAAATCCTGTCAGGTCTCTCTTAGAAATCATGGCATTCCAAGGACAGAGAGATAATGAATGTGATAATTTAATAATGCTTTTCACGTATGCAATAATCCTCATCCTCAAATCTAAATTAAAAGAATCCTTATCCTGAAGTCTAAAATAATTCTAGTTGATTAGTCGTTTTGTAAAAGTTCTCAAAGTATTTGAAGTTTTTTAATGGCAAAAGATGTTACATGTGGACTGTGAGCCTAATGTGAAATTTTATAGTAATTTAAAAACAATTTTCTCTTTAGATAGCTACAAATTAAAAGAATGAATATTTTAATCTTTTTTAAATGCAAACAAAATACAGTAGCAATAAAAAAATTAATAGGGATTTATATTTAATTTTTTTAAGAATTAGGAATTCTAGAATATTCTCAATATCGGCCGCACATTTCAGGGTTCCCCAGGTGCTGTACACAAAAGGCCACTGTGAACACACAGGTGTCCCAAAAGCATCTGGGTCACAGCACACATATGCTGTGGACCAGCTGAAAATGCACAGATTTCTGAATGGGATTTTCTAGGAAGACAGAAAATAGAGAAATAAATTTACTACATAATAAATATAATAAAGAATAAATATTTTTCAATTTAACAAAAACGTTGAGAAATTCAAGTATGAGGAAGACCTTAAAAGACAAGTTTGGTTTAGGAATTAAGGTCTAGGAAAATAAACTCGCTGTTTCTTTTTGCCCTCTGGTTTCTGAGGCATTGCAAAGGCTGCCTTCACGTTTTCAGGCTAAAGTTTAGAAACTGTGTGTGTTTTTGTGTTGACTAAACCTCTGTTTTCAAGTAATCCCAATGCCAAATGTGCAGCCACTCAGGATAACCTCAGATATCATGAGAGCTCCAGTGGCTGGCATCACAAGACTCAATGAAACTACTGTAACTTCTTGGGGCTACGTTGTAAATTTCCATAGTATCATATAAAATGAACTTGTTCAAGCATTCTAATGGGAACAGACATCTTTGTGTCATTGCGTGGTTCTCCTACGTAGACTAGGGAGTGATGGAAATATCTGATCTTTCAACATCCAACAGAAAATGCTTTCAGACCACTATACAAAGTTGTACTAGTTTGAAAACAAAGTAGTGGGAGACACCAAGTCAGAATAACAATACGAAAACAAAATAAAGGCAGAAAACACTGGTTCAAACTGACAGTCAAGATACAACCTGAGTCCCTGTTAGTCAGGGTGGTGGTAGCAGTCTGGTAGAATGGTGGCTGCAGTCCTCTGAAGCCGTGATCCTGTAGAAAAGGGTCTGCTCTTCCTCAGAAGGTCCAGTGGTGGCTGTGTAGCTCCTGTCCTCTGGAAATCCAGTGGAAAGGTTGTCTCTGGTGTTCAGAATCTCAGGTTATATCCACGCTGGGATGCTTGGTTCCTCCCTCTGGGTGGAGCATCTCACAATGGGGTAATGAGTCATGAGGCCAAGTGTTGATTAGGCTCATTAACAGAAGGTAGTCCGGAGGGAGTTATCTGTGAGTCATGCGGCAGGACAATGATGGGCCATTAACAGAAAGATAGTCTGGGGGGAAGGAAGCAAGGAAACACTGCCCCACCTGATTTCAACAGCTCATGAGGACGGTAATAGAATACATTGCAACCCAGGACAAAAGTATTCTGTGAGAAATAGATCCTGTCACTAGAACAGGTCATAAATCAGCTGTGTGCTGTTGAAATCTCTGCCTGCTGCAGGTTTGCTGATGCTGATGCTGTGATGGACAGACGAGGAGGTGACAGTGAGAGCCACCATTTAAAACCAGACCGACCCCGATGTGGTCTGAGACATCCTAGCCCGTTCTCTGTAGGGTGTTGGAAGCAGAGCAGGACATTCTTCAGCTTGTTCAGACCTGGCTTACTCTTGACTCTTGGGTGTTGTTGGCTCAGCATTGGGGAGACCTGATTGTGGCTTTCCAGTACCTGAAGAGGACAACAGGAAAGATGGAGAGAGACCTGGAGTGACAGGACAAGGGGAAATAGCTTCCCACTGCCAGAGGCCAGGGTTAGATGGAATATTTGGAAGGAATTTTTCCCTGTGAGGGTCGGGAGGCCCTGGCACAGGATGCCTAGGGAAGCCGTGGCTGTCCCTGGATCCCTGGCAGTGTCCAAGGCCAGGTTGGATGGGGCTTGGAGCAACCTGGGATAGTGGAAGGTGTCCCTGCCCGTGGCAGGGTCTGGAACAAGATGGTCTTTAAGGTCCCTTCCAACCCAAACTATTCCATGATTCTGTGATTCTACATGAACTGTCTGTGTACTAATGTGGCTAAAAAAGACACTGCAGAATACATAGATAATGTGGTGATGACTCCTGCAGAACAGACCAAGATAAATGCCTGGATAAGGCAGGAAAAAGATAAGATTATTCCACACTATTGTTTTTGAATTGCTTTTTAATTCACCCCTAGAGTGCCCATATTCCAATCTGCTGCGCAATCCTGCGTGAGACTATTCCTCTTTAAACCAGTGACATTTAAAAAGAAACCATGAAACCCCCTCCACATGCAGGCTGCAGTTCAGTGAACTGGATGAATGATCTTTGCACATCCCCACGGGCATGCACAGCTGAATATAGATCACCCAGAAAACCTGCCAGCCGTACGGAGTAAGGCTGGGCACTCCTGAAAACCTGCCAGCCCTGTGGGTTGGGGCTGGGCACTCCTGCCTCTGCTCCAGTGCAGGGTCTCTGCAGAGAATTCCAGCTGCAGGTGGAACAGCCCTGCTGTGTGTTTTGGGCCAAACAGGAATTAATAACAACAAATAATCTTGTTTTCTTTCCAGTGAGCATCCAAATAGGACAGCTTTGGGAGATGGGCGGAGGAAAACATGGCTGTTGCAGATGTTGTACCCGCAAAGAATCATGAAATTGTTAATGTTGGAAAATACCCCTAAGATCACCAAGTCCAACCATCAACCCAGTACCACCACCACATTCACCACTAAACCATGGGCACTTCTTTGTCCTTGTTGTCACAGACTGAGAAGGGATGTGTAGATGAGCAGCTAGTGGCCTTTTCTGTCCCAGAGATGGGCAAAACTGTGGACACCTCTTAATTTTAGGTGCTCGCATACTGCCAACTCTTCCGAGGCAGGGCTGTAATGCTGTAAGAAAATACAGAGAATATTTCAGTGGAAAAACAATTGCAGTGGTGTCTCCCGTTGGGCCCTGAGCAGAGGGGGCAGACCTGGGGGCAGTGAGGACGTGGGTTTGTGTCCCAGCTCAGGGGCTGCTCTGGCTTTGTCCCTCCACATGCTGGGTAGGATTTGCGTTTCCCTGGCGCTGGTGATGTCAGGGGCTGCCAGGACAAAGGGGAACAGGAGGCTTGGAAACAACAAGGATCAAGGAAAGAGAAAAGCCAAGTTTTTAAAAGCAAACGCTTAGTCATAGAGACGTAGACGCAGGAGGGCTGGCAGGGGCCTATTTCCATCCTGAAACTCCCCCTCATTCCCAGACTTGCTCTGGCTGTGTTTGCTGTTGAGATAACATCCCCTTCCCCCACCACCCACAGACAACTGAAGGAGCAGCCGTTGAAAAAGGAAAAAAAAAAAGGCAGTTGCCTTGCTCTGCCTGCAGGAGAAATGTCAGGAAGTGTCTGGTGGTGGGTGGGATGAAAGGAGGAAGCTGAACTCTAAAGAGAATATTCTAGCTCTGCTCGTGCAAACAAATGCCCCTCTGTATTGTGCTTGATAAGAACATCCAGGAGCAGGTCCTCCTGCGTGCAGGAGCGTGGAGTAACTTATGCACCTCTGAGGGATTTATTTGTACACACTGCATTACCCACAACACTCCATGAACTGGACGGGAAAAGATGGAAACAGCTCAGGAAAAGCACAAGCATCATCAATAATTAATAGTGCCTTCTTTTTAATACGAATGATCCAATATTAATTATGAAGTTAATTTCTGTTTGGATGGTTTGTGCATGTGTATGAAATTTGGACCAGGATTTGAGTTCAGTGCAATCATGCTTTTATTCTAATTACAATAATTATAAATCTATTTTGCATCCTCTTTTTAAGTCTCAATAACACAGGCTTTTGTTTCCAAACATGCCAGACAGCAGTTTTTGCACACCAAATATGGCAGCTCTTAGCTCCTCAAAGTGAATCTGGTTATAAATACAAAAGAAATTGGTTTGATTCATTGTCACTGTGCAAATGTAAAAATAAACCCCAAACACAGGTCAAGATAAGTACTTTGGATTTCTTAAGTCACAGAGTCACCAGGGAGGAAGGAACTTAATTGCACACATCATGAAATATTTAAACAGACAGTGACCAACATACAGATGTGGGATGCAGACTTTTATAGCTAATTCTGTGTTACAAACAGCTGATGCTGCTCTGCGTCAGGGGCTCTGTGTTTTTCTTACTCTGGAGCCTTAAAAATCATCAGTGCACAATTTTGAAGCTTTTTTTTTTTTTGTACTGGGTGATCTGTTGGGAAAAATTCTACAGCAGAAGAACAAAACCCAGACAGAGAACTGAGTTTCTTATTTAACTGTAGACCATCAGCTTGATGCCCTCTTGGGACATGAGTGCATCTCATCCACAGCTGGCAGGTGGAGGTTGCCATAAGAGCAAGCAGAACATTTCTCTTTGTTGCACTTGTTTTTCTTATACAGTCATTATCTATTTTCCAGCTATATTTGTGACTTGCTTGTGCTACCAGGACAGATTTATTGGAAAGTTTTTCTACCAGAAATCCAGTTTATAGCTACAGAAGTTTTGTAGCAGGTTCATGGCAGATTCTTCTGTTGAAGCAGAAGAGAGGAAATGTGAGTTTTCTCTTTGCTTTTGGGTCTTTCCTTTTATTTTTCTATCTGCTCTTGTCTCCCTGAAGAAAATCCAAACTCCTACCCCAAGTAAACCTCTTCCTTGTGACAACCCCATTGTCCTTTGGCAGTGGGAGAGTTCATGCTGGCACCAAGCTGTGCCCTCTGAGCCCCTGGAGTAAGACGGGGTGAGATCAGTAAAACCTGCACGAGACATTTCAGACTGCTTGCAGGCTCTGCTAGACATTGTTATACTGTGATGTTTAGAGAATATTTGCCATAATAAGATGCCAAAACTAATTTTCAAAAAGGGAACTGTTAGACTTTTGCAAAATCTGATGGTGCTCAAGGTCTGGGATAGGTGTCAGGTTGTCAGACCAGTAATCCCCTGCGAAGTCTCTTCAAGTGCCTGATGCTACAGCAGGATTAATTTTATCTTTCTCTTCTAAGAGTCACTGAAGAATGACACAAATAACCTCTGGAGTTCTTGGGCCATTTGCGTTGTTTGGAGACCTCCTCTCAAATCGTTATTGGGAATTACTGCCCACTCACAAACTCTGGTTGCTGCTTTTTAATATCATCCTGAATTAATGCTGTGACTACATCACTTTTTCCAACTGCAGAATAAAACTGTTTATTTTAATATTTCCACCATTTTTGTGTTATGAAAAAAGAATGGTTTTAATTTTCTGTTCCCCTTTTTGTGTGAGTTTTTCATTTGGAAATAGCAATGGATTAAAAAATATATATACAGAGAAGATATTGCCAGGCTTTAGATTTTTGAGAAAGTCATGGCAGCCTGATGAAATACAGCATTGTGAGTCTACTCCCTTCTGCCCCACTGACATTCTGTGCGTAGCCAAACATTAACCAGAGCTCAGCTCAGAACTGCTGGGATTTTGCAGAGTTGATGTATCTGTTTCCCTGTCTCTCTGTGAGATGGAAGAACAGGATTCTCTGTAACAGTTACATCCCATTCTTGCCACATATTTATTGTCACAGATAATAATAATAAAACCAGACTGGTTTGGATTGGAAGAGACCTTAAAGCCCATCCAATTCCACTCCCTGCCATGGGCAGGGACATCTCCCACTATCCCAGGTTGCTCCAAGCCCCATCCAACCTGGCCTTGGACACTTCCAGGGATGGGGCAGCCACAGCCTCTCTGGGCAACCTGTGCCCACCCCCACAAGCGAGAATTTCTTCCATATATCAAACTCAATTTCCCCTCTTCAGTGGGAAGCCATTCCCCCTTGTCCCGTTCCTGATGCAGAGTCCCTCTCCAGCTTTCCTAGAGGCCCCTGCAGATTCTGGAAGGTGCTGTGAAGTCTCCAAACAACCTTCTCTTCTTCAGCTGAACAGCCCCAGCTCTCCCAGGCTGTCTCCACAGGGAAGGTGCTCCAGTCCCTTTATTAAGTTCATGTCCCTCCTCTAGATTTGCTCCACCACTTTCATGTTCCCCTTAGGTTGGGGGCACCAAAACTGCATGCAGTATTCCAGGGCAGTCTGACCAGAGAGGAGAAGAGGGAGAGAATCCCCTTCCTCAACCCGCTGGCCTTGCTCCTTTGGATGCAGCCCAGAGGACAGCTGGCTTTCTGGGCTGCATCTAAAGGACCATGGCCAGTAGGTGACAAAACACAACAGTTTTAAATTCTCTTAATTGAAGAAATACAAAATCAAATTCTTTATGGTAGAAAACCATAGAAAATTAGATTCTCTTCATAGATGACATGGATACTGTTAACTGTAGGGCAGTGGGATAAACTCTAGTTACGTCTATCTCATTTCTCTCCACAGCTCAAGGACATGTCTGGATTGACAGCTTTGTCGTACAACTGTGCTGAGTGTTCCCGCATAGCAGTGAGCATCCTTAACTCCAGTTAACATCACTGGGAATGGAGGGCTCTTGCAGCCTCTTGGAAGACAGTCTTGGCATGCTCAACTGTCCAAGGATCACTCTGCCCATTGGCAGTGCAGCTACTGCTGAGAGAGGAGACACAGGCAGCAAGAGAAGGGAAAGACCAGTTTATCCAGATGGTATGATCTTGTCAAGTCACAGAACTTCCCAATCTCAGAGCTCTCTATTTTTAAGCCTATAGGCATATTTGTCATGGTATAGAGGGAAAACCTGTTGGAGAGCAGATTTAATCTGTGTTCAAGGAGAGGTGAAAACAGTGCTGGAGGGAGAGGAGAACCCTCATCACTGAGTGCCCAGGAAAGCTGCTGTGAGCTGAAGAGCCACTGCAGCAGCTCTTGGCCACTCCTGCCATCCTGCCTCAGCTTTGGGTACCAGGTGATGCTGTTGGCATTTTGCTTCTTCTTTTATTCTAGCAAAGATGATATTTCTTCATGACACCGTGGTGAGTTTCAGAATGACGAAATGTTCTGCAGGAATCCCTATTCTTCCAAGGCAGGTTTATCCCCGTGCTCCACAGACTCGGTTTAGGAGAGCCTGCAGCAGGGCAAGGACTCTGCACCTTCTGGATGCCTCCCTGCTCTGCTCTCCCTTCCCACTCCTCTCTTTGCTTCCTGATTCTTAAAATTCCTGAGCGCCTCTGGTTCTGGGACATACTGGAATTTGTGCACACAGCCCTTAAACTGTTTTCTTCTTGGTCAAAATTGTCCAGGGAGTGCCTAGGGAGTGCAGACACGGCATCTCCTCACAACATTTAATTGCTTCTTCAGTGAAAAGGGATGTTAGTGAGATTTGTGTTTGTTTGTACTTGGGACACTTACAGAACCTCATGGGGTAATTATTCCTAATTAGCAGCTTGGACACACGCTGCTCCTTCCTCCTACAATCTGCAATTAATAATACAGAGATAATTCAGATTTCTCCTTGCCAGTCTTGTGTTTATGTTTATAAGAGGAGGAAACAGTTTAGGAAAAAAATTATCTAAATCAATCACCTGCTGAGCTCCACACAGGGATTACCTGAGGATTATCCTGTGCTCGTGGCAGCTGAGACATTCAGAACTTTGGGCACCTCTGTGTCAGCCTGATTCCTTCTGTCATATTCCTCTAAGGCTGCTACAGGTCTTTTCCTTATTAGTTACGGACTGCTTCTTACCATGGCTTAATTCAATTTCTAGATCAGTTGCACAGTATGAAAAATCTTCAGAAGTAGTAACACTAGTGTTATTTTTAAATAGATTAATATTTTGAGGGCGAGAAAGGTCTGGAGTTCTTCTGCTTTTGCTTCTCTCAATGGCCCCTATTAAACTGAACTAATGTACGTATACACTGAACACCCCGATAAATAGATCAATGTGAAGGATGGAGAAATACTTCAACTCCTACCCCAGGTGTCACAGAGAATTTTCAGTCTCAGATGTGTTTGTTTACAGTGGAACATACTGGGGATAACATCCCAAGCTTTCTTCCTCTGTGTTTGTTTTTATATGAAACCAGCAAGCTGCCCAGCATGAACACTTACAAAACAGGTGATTGTTAACAGAGGTTGTTTTTACTTCAAGTCCTGCTCAGGCACCAGTTTTTCTTTGATTTGAAGACCAGGATAAACACTCATATTGCAGTTGCAAAACGTGGACTCTTACCCTGGCCTCTACTAGATCTGGAGAAATTCAAAGACACTTTGTGGACTTCAGATAAATTCTACGGATTTTTGTTGTACAGATTTTTTCATAGAGTCATAGAATCACAGAATATCTCAAGTTAGAAGCAACCCAGAGGGATCATCGAGTCCAATTCCTGGTCCTGCCCAGACACCCCAACAATCCCACCCTGTGCCTGGGAGCATTGTACAAATGCTCCTGGAGCTCTGGCAGCCTTGGGGCAGTGACCATTCCCTGGGGAGCCTGGCCAGTGCCCCACCTGCCTCTGGGGGAAGAACTTTTCCTAATAATCAACCTAACATCCCCCTGTCACAACTCCAGCCCTTCCCTTGGTCCTGTCCCCGGTCACACAGAGCAGAGATCAGAGCTGCCCCTCCCTTCTTCTGTTCTGATTTTTGTCATGCAGATTTTTGCAGAATTAGGAGTAGAATTATACTCTTTATTTCCTTTGAAGAAAGATAAAAATTTGTAGCTCCCTAAAATACAGTTCACTTATACTTAAGACACAACAAAGGCAAACTCAACCCTTTTCCACTCAATATTACTTGTTTCCTGAAGAGATAGAACCAGACGTGACAGCACGGCAATGCCAGTTGTTTGTGTGTGGTAAGAGCCAGTCCCAAATTTGTTCTTGCAGTGATTTAACCTCTGAGACACCTCGTGGTGGAAATACTCACTGCCGGCAGCAGGGCCACGGCCAGAATCCATTTTAAAACAACGTGGAGTTTCCATTCTGCAGTGCTTGGAAGTGGCTGAAGTCCCACAGCCATTACACCACTGATTCGGGGCCAGGATCAATCTGTGGCTCCTTTTTGTTTAAAAAATATAAAGCCATAGGGAATTTTTTGTTGTTGTTGTTGCTCTCCTGCAAGGAAAGCCTGGGAGAATTGGGATTGCTCAGCTTGCAGAAAATAAGACTTTGGGAAGACCTAATTCTTTCCAGTACCTGAAGGAGCTGGCAAGAAAGATGGAGAGAGACAATTTACAAGAGCCTGGAGTGACAGGACAAAGGGGAATGGATTCCCACTGCCAGAGGGCAGGGCTAGGTGGATATGGGGAAGGAATTGTTCCCTGTGAGGGTGGGGAGGCCCTGGCACAGGGTGCCCAGAGCAGCTGTGGCTGCCCCTGGATCCCTGGCAGTGTCCAAGGCCAGGCTGGGCAGGGCTTGGAGTCACCTGGGATAGGTGTCCCTGCCCATGGTAGGGGCTGGAATAGGATGGGCTTTAAGGTCCCTTCCAACCCAAACTATTCATGATTCAATGAAGAATGAAACTGGCCTTTGACCTCCCCAGGGTATCAGAAATATTTATGAGATTGATGATGTTGTATCACAGCACTGCCACAGCTCCAGGTCTGTGCAATTAACATGGGACTTTCCCTTGGGTTTCTCACGGGGTTTGTTTTTTGTATTTTTCAGACCTGAAACTGAATGTGAAACATCCTTGGGAGCTTGAGAGGGGGATGGACTGACACACTGGTGAAGGGAAGGTATAAAAACGTCGTGCTGGAATCACGTTGTGTCTCCCGCGCGGCACTGCTGAAACCAGGGACACTGAAGAGATGGAATGTGCTTTTGGCCTGTTTTCTGTAATGGAACATGGAGTGTCGGGACTGCAACCACTATGGACTTGGGTACAGCTGCTTTATTTTTCACCTCAGAACGCACCGGGTACATTTTGGGAAATTTCCGTCGATTTTGTTCGCACCAAGCCTTGTCCTGCATTCCCAGGGAGTCTGGAAACCGCGGATCGCTGTTCCCAGGGGTTTTTTTGGCGCTTCCCTGCCCGATTTTTCACACAAAAGAGTGAACGTGACCCTCCATGTTGGCGCCGGGGCTCCACTACCACCCTTGAATGCATAAATCGGACATTTTTTATCTCAGATTGGGTTTCAAAGCAGAAGCGAAGGCTCCGGCCGCGCTGAAGCAGCGAACTGTAATTGAAATTACGTTTATTTGACATTTTTCCAGCCGCAGCCGCGGCTGAGGGTGCCCTGAGGCGCCGCGCAGACAGGCCAGGCCCGCGCCTCCGCCTGATTGACAGCCGACCCAGCCAATCACGACGCCCGCTCCCGCCGTGACTTCGCCTCCCGCCGCTCAGGCTGCCCAATCAGCACGCGGGGGGTTAACGGACCGTCCCGTGCCAACGTCGGCGGTCAAACGCGCCAATGGACAGAGGGCAGGCTCGTTACCAATGAGATCAAAGAGCTTGCGGACTTGCGGCATCCTATTGGTGATTTCGCTTGTCAGTAACCTCCGCCGGTGCCGGTGGTTGGCTGGTGTGCCGGAGGGGGCTTCCGGGGGCGGGGACACTATATTAAGGGCGGACAAAGGCGGCGGCGAGGCCGTCTAGCTCGCCGCCATTTTGCGCAGCGGGCGCTGAGCAGCAATAGTCGCCGCGGCCGGAGCTCTCTCCTCCTCTCTCCGCTCCACCATGTCGCGGGATCGCTTCCGTAGCCGTGGCGGCGGTGGCGGCGGCTTTCACCGGCGCGGCGGCGGCGGCGGCCGCGGCGGCCCCAACCACGATTTCCGCTCGCCGCCGCCCGGCATGGGCATGGGACAGAACCGCGGCCCGATGGCGGGCGGCCCACAAGGCCCAGGCGGTCCGCCGGGAGGAGGCCCGAAGCCCGAACCGCCGAAGCCGCCTACGTCCACCCCTGCTCCGCCTTCTTCATCCTCTTCAGCGTCCGCCACCACGGCGGGACCCACCGGCAGCCAGGCGGGAGCGCCTCCATCCTCTGCGCTTCCCGCGGGGCAGCAGCCACAGCAGCAACCGCCGGTTTCGGCTCCCTCCTCGTCTCCCTCCGGCCCGCAGCCGCAATCCAAGCCCAGCCCCAGCCCCACACCGGCCGGCGGCCCTAAGAAAGGACAAGGACAGTCTCCCGGCGGCGGCCCCAAGGGGCCGGGTGGCCCGCAGCAGGGGCCGCACAAGGGCGGGCCGGGGCACCGCGGCGGGCCGGGCGGGGAGCCGCGGGGCCGTGGGCAGCAGCACCAGGGCCAGCAGAGCCTCGGGGCACTGCAGGGCTCGGGAGAAAGGAGCGAGAAGCTGTCGGACGAGGTGAGTCACGGCGCTCGCGCCCCCCCCACCCCCCCATCCCTCCGGCACAAGATGGCGGCGGCTCCGCGCGCCCGCGCCGCCATCTTGAGGGGAGGAGCGGGGGAGAGGCGGCGGCGCCTCAGCGGGACCCGAGCGGTCCCTGGTGTCGGGGCGGTCCCGGGGCTGCGGTTTGGGTTCCGTCGCGTTGCCCGGGGCTGCGGTTTGGGTTCCCTCGAGGTGCCCCTCGCGGTGGCACGGTAGTATGATTTGGATCTCGCGGTGTCCCTGGCGGTCCCGGGGCTGCGGTTTGGATTTCTTCGCGGTGCCCGGGCGGTCCCGGGGCTGCGGTTTGGGTTTCCCGGTGCTCCTCAGGGCTCCTCGCAGCTTGATGTGCAGCACCCAGTGATGGCTCGACCTGGTGTGATTCTTTGTAGGGTTTTAAAGCGAACCTCTCTCTCCTGAGGCGACCCGGGGAGAAGACGTACACACAGCGCTGCCGGTTGTTTGTTGGGAATTTGCCTGCTGATATCACAGACGAAGACTTTAAAAGACTGTTTGCCAAATATGGGGAGCCGGGAGAGGTTTTTATTAACAAGGGGAAAGGCTTTGGATTCATTAAACTGGTAGGCATTCATGTTGCGTGTTCTTCCGTTTCGTTTTCGCGATGTGGTCATGTACAACTTAGTTTTCTAAAACTGGGTTTTGAACTTTCCCCAGGAATCTAGAGCTCTTGCAGAAATCGCAAAGGCAGAGTTGGACGATACCCCCATGAGGGGCCGGCAGCTCCGCGTTCGCTTTGCCACTCACGCCGCTGCCCTGTCGGTGCGGAACCTCTCCCCCTATGTATCCAACGAGTTGCTCGAGGAAGCTTTTTCCCAGTTTGGTCCGGTGGAAAGAGCTGTTGTGATTGTAGATGATCGAGGTAGATCAACAGGAAAAGGCATTGTTGAGTTTGCATCAAAGCCAGCTGCAAGGAAAGCGTTTGAACGGTGTACTGAGGGGGTGTTTTTGTTGACAACGTAAGTACTTCGCCAGGATTTTTTAGTTTTAAGCTGAATAAAGACTGTAGGATTCTAGTTTCTCAGAATAAAGGCTTTTAGAGGAGTAAAATGAGTATTTTCTTTTCAGCACTCCCAGGCCAGTTATTGTGGAGCCATTGGAACAACTGGATGATGAAGATGGTCTTCCAGAAAAGCTTGCTCAGAAGAATCCGATGTATCAAAAGTAGGGCACTTTATTTTTATATAAAGAGGGTATCAGTGATGTTTTAAGTAGTACTGTCCCTGGCACTGAGGAATATGGAAAATTTTTCAGTAACAGGATTTAGATTTTCGATTGTATTTTCAGTTCTTGGGGGTTTTGTTTGTTCGTAGTTGAAAGTAACATAATGATTTGCTTAGTGTATTTGCTGAGTGTTACACAAGCAGTTTTCTACATTGTATTAGAAAGAAATAACATCTTGACAGATGGTTTTGGTGTATGTAGAAACTTGAAAAATCAGACTTAAACTTTCATGCTATTGTTGAGAGCTGTCATCTCCCTTAAGGCATGTCTCGGGTTGATGATCCCATTGGGAATTTGGAAATTTACATTCATGGTTTGAAATGAGAAATAAAGTAAAATTTTAACTCGTTCCATGATTAGTATAAACTTGTTGCGTGTGGATTTGCCTTATGAGCTGGCTACTGGCATAAAGGAGCAAAGACTGTAGGGTAGTATTAGGGTACAGAGAAATCTTTTCTGAAACGGCAGGTTTGTGTTAGAATCTGTATATTAAATCTGTTTCTTGTAGGAATTTTATATTTTCCCAGATCACAAAAGGGAGTGCAGGAAGGGAGATCCAGTCAGTCTTGTTTGGCCTAGAAAGTGTTCAAAATTCTTGCTTTGATCAAAAATTTTAAGTAGTTTAGCGGCAGCTTGGAGAGGAGTGTGGATTAATGCAGCGTTTCAAAATGTTAAAATATTTTATATTGGTAATGTAAGGAAAGCTTTTGAACTTGATAGTTTTGTTCCATTAATTACTGAATTTTAAGTTCCAATTTCTTTATATGACAAAACAAATTGTTGGTGCTCGGGCATTTTGAGAACAATTTGTGTGAAAGTAAAGGCTGTTACTTGCCTTTGACACAGAGTGCTTTGGCACTGGGAAAACCCACCTCGGTTGTGCCTGCTCAGGCAAAGGCCTGTCTTGTTTAAGGATTTTTTGCACCTGGAATTGTCAGCAGTGAGGTGTCTAAAAACAGTTAAGAATGAGGTAAACAAGCAGTAGCACTCTGAAGATTTGCTTGGATGTGATAGTGCAGAAGTCTCCATATATGCCATGATAATTATTTGTATCTAGTGCTGTTGTTTCAGGGTGCTCTTGATGTTCCCTGATAATGCAGTTATTTTGCTTGTGATCTTGTATTGACCTTGAGCTTCCAGGATTGCCCACTCTGAGCATCTTCCTTTCTGCAGGGAAAGAGAGACTCCTCCCCGTTTTGCTCAGCCTGGCAGTTTTGAATTTGAATATTCCCAGAGATGGAAATCTTTAGATGAAATGGAAAAGCAGCAGAGAGAGCAGGTGGCAAAAAACATGAAAGATGCCAAGGACAAACTTGAAAGTGAGATGGAAGATGCTTATCATGAGCATCAGGCAAACCTCCTGCGTCAAGGTAACTAGTTCTGAATTCTTACTATTTTTTTGCTTTAAATGCTAGCTTAAGTATATGGCTGTTTAATGGTTTAGTGGGTAAGTTTATACTTCTGACTGTGAACTTGAGAATTTCAGAGTTAAAGTGGAACTGGTAGTTTTTTGATATTTATATCAGTGGGTGTTGGTAAGAACGATGATGACACTGGAAGGTACTTCTCTGCCACAGTGCAGCTGAGGCATATCTAATTCAGATATAATTAAAATGTGACATTTTTTGAAAAAGCTGCTCACAGGCTTCATTCCTGCAGACCTTATGAGGCGCCAGGAGGAGCTGAGGCGTATGGAAGAACTCCATAATCAGGAAATGCAGAAACGCAAGGAAATTCAGCTGAGGTTAGTTTGGCTTTCATGGGATTTTATTCAAAGTTACATTTATGTGGGTTTTTTTTTTTCCCAATTACTTACGTATGAAAGTTTTTATTTTTCAAGAAACACCATTGCTGCTTCAGTTTATGTTTGCGAAATTGAACTGCTATGTAAGTTTCTCCTCAAATGTTTGAGCATCATAGAGTATGGGTTTTTTTGCTTATGCGTAATAATTTAGTGCCTTTATATTGCTGGAGCAAGGGATGGTGGTATGTGTTCAATGTGCTCCACTCCCGTGGTTTAACAGTCTGCTTTGGGGTGACCAGGCAGGAGGAGGAGCGTCGCCGGCGGGAGGAGGAGATGATGATCCGCCAGCGGGAGATGGAAGAGCAGATGAGAAGACAGAGGGAAGAGAATTATAGTAGAATGGGTTACATGGATCCAGTAAGTGACATCATGGCGGGTTTGGGATGCATTACCACGTTCAGGAATTGTGTTGATGTATTTTCAAGGTCGCTGTGTTTTGCTTCCTTTGGGTTGGCGACTGCGCTGTGTTTGTGTGGGGGCAGTGGCAGTAGTTGGCTGTACATGTGCTTTGTGTCCTGAAAAGTCTGGGTTTTGGTGGTCGATTATCCACGGTAAAAGGTGTTTTTTCTATGCAGAGAGAGCGAGACATGAGAATGGGTGGTGCTGCCACAATGAACATGGGAGGTAAAGAATCTTTTAAGTAATTACTTCGTTTGGCTAACGTAGAAATTGTCAGAATATGATTATGTATTTCTCTCTCTTAGATCCTTATGCTTCAGCAGCCCAGAAATTCCCACCTCTGGGAGGTGGTGGCGGCATAGGTTATGAAGCTAATCCAGGAGTTGGCCAAGCAGCCATGAGTGGTTCTATGATGGGAAGTGACATGGTAACGTATCCTGTGGTGGCTTTAGCTTAGCACAAGGGAATTGTTGTGGTTGGGAATGAGTTCTCCAGTGTTCGGATGGTTGTGGAAATGTCACTGTTAACTGCTGACTCTCTTAGCAGGTGTTTAACAGAGGACAGCGTGGCAGTGTGTAGCACTAGAGTAGTTGATAACCTTTATGGTAGCTTACACACTCAGAAAATTGTTTGTAAGTGAATTCAAATGTGCTCTTCAGCATATTTGCAATTAACTGACTTCATTGGACTTTGGAAATTCTGCGTCACTGTTAGGCTTGGAAGGATTTTTTACGAATTCTAGAGAATCTGACAAATTTCATCAAAATACTTAATGCGGTAGCTTTTCAGTAATTTGATGTTCTGTATTGATGGACAAGAGAGATTTTTTTTTTTGTTCTCCTTCCCAGTGTGTAACACTGTTTGTTTTGGCCCTTCCAAGCCTAGGTAGGCTGGATGCACGTTGGTCTGGGTATGCTGTTCAGTCCAAAATCTGCGCTCAGGTCTGTTCAAGCAGCAGATTAACTTAAGTAATCAATGGTAAACAGCATATCCCTTAGTCTGTGCTGATGTTGCTGTAGAAGAGCAGAAATGCTGGTTTTTAGCTTCAGGCGTGTTCCAGCTATCCTGGACTGTAGCCGTTTGTGGTTCCTGTCCCCCAAAGAAATGATAGCCTGATCTGTTTTCCCGTGTTGGGCATGTCACAAAGGTAGAGCCTGTTAAAGCTACAGCGTATCTCCTGTTCCGAGGTATGTTTCCAAACTGTACTATTTTTGGCACACTACATGTGTGACTGGGCTTGGAGCCTGCTTGGTGTTCCTACACTGAAGCACCATGGATATAGATTACAGAAGTGCTTAATGGGCAGGATGGGAATCTGTTGGCTTAAGTGGCGATACCAGTGTGCTTTCACCCTCCTGAAAGGGTGTACACTTGTAGCACAAGCTGAACTAAATGATTTTTGGGTGGGTTTAGGCCTCTGGCTTAATGTGCTGAGCTACCATAGTAGCTTGTCAGATATCTTCTGTTTTATCTTTTTGGGGAACCATATCTTTGGAATGGTAACTTCAGAGAGCATCATTGATTCAGTAGACAGTGCTGTTGGCTTTAAGGTATCTCAATAATCTACTGATATCTAAGCAGTTCCTGAGCTTCCTGTGAGCAGTTAGGCAGTGTGTGGTGCATACTGTGTACATATTTCTCCTGGAAACCATGGTACAGGTGCATGTTGAACTTGTGTAGTACCTGAAATGTGATCTGGTCAAAAGGTGTGACAGTGAGGTGGGTTAACTGCCTAGAGTTTCTTAGGCTGGAGATCTCTGCCACACAATGCTGTCACAGTTCCTGGGCTGATACCTTTAAACAGAACTGGAGATGAGCTGAAGCTGCCATGAATTACGCAGAAATAACCTAAATAATATTTGTGAAACTTCTTTCTTGGGTGCTGACTTTCAGAAGTCAGGAGCTCTGAAGTGTGCATTTTCAGTTGCAGATACTTTTTGTAACAAACCACCTACCATTGTTCTGTGACTCGGTAGTGAGAACCTTGGTTGAAATGAAAATTTAAAGCTCTCTTTGACCTCATCATGTCTTTAAGTTCTGTAGGTTGAATGCTGATCACACCTAGTAATACAGTAACTGAATGAAGTACATGCAACTAGAGGTACAAGTAAATAGACCTGAAGTCTCTGCTTTATTGCAGAGTAACTTAGCTGTTACACCTTGGTGTGAAACCTTTCAATGCTGTTAAGCTGTGAATTTTCCAAGAGCTTGTGGTGAAGGTGGGGTGGGAAGGGAGATACTGCCTGGATGCACACAACCCTCTGTGCATTGCTCTAACTGGAAACACTGAGTGCTTGGAACACGTTTTGCATCTGATGCAGCACCAGCAGCTCCGGAGTACGTGGGGTTTGAACAAGTGCCAGTCTTTGCTCGAGCAGTTGCGTTGGTTAGGTAAAGCACTGGTCAGTAGCTTTTTTCACATTTTTTTTTTTCTTCTTGCAATGCAGTAGTGCTCACAATGAGTATTGGTACTGCCAAAGGCCTCTGCAGTTTAGTCAGCAGACTGTAGTCTTAACCCCATCTTGAAAAGCACATGGTCTCTAGACAGCACATGCCAGTCCTGGTGAGTAGGCATTCTGTTACATTTGATGAATGTCAGCTCCTGCTTCAGCCAACCGGAGCTGCGTTCTCTCATTAGGCTTATTTGGAAATGACAGTGATGTAATCTGAGCTTTTACTGCACTAAAGGTGAGAAGTTTGCAAGCTATTTGCATTAACTTGGTTGAAAATTTTGCTAGAGCTCATTTGGAAAAGTTGTTAATTCACATCTGCACTAATGCTTACATTTCTAGCACTGCAGGGAGGATCTGTTCTTTGTAACAGATGTATGAGAATGCATCAAGTGGGAACATACCTCAAGGCATGTATTACAATAAACTAATTTTTAAATTACCCTTTTTTCCTTTCTATGTTCCCGGTACCTGTGGATCGGCTCAATGGTGATTGTATCGACGAACCTTGACTACGGAACCTTCTAAAAATATATACTTAACACACATGGACATCAACTACTTATAATGAACTGTTAATTCTGTTCCAATAGCGTCCTGAACGCTTTGGGCAGGGAGGTGCGGGGCCTGTGGGTGGCCAGGGTCCTAGAGGAATGGGGCCTGGAACACCAGCAGGATATGGTAGAGGGAGAGAAGAATATGAAGCCCCAAACAAAAAGCCCCGATTTTAGATGTGACCTGTAGTTTCATTCCAGTTTGTTTTTGTCTGTCTTGTTTAGACACCGACTTCTTAATTCTTGCATTTTAGTAAGAAAGCTACGTTTTTATGGATGTTAGAAACTTACTGACCTAATATTTGTAAGTGGTCTGTTTGGGCGAGTACAATTTAATTATGTAATGCAGTGTTTCAAAATCAAATTTAGCTGTTTTTTTGATGTATAACGTCCCTAACTTGATGGCAGTGTACCTTGTGCCACTGAATTCCCAAAGTGTACCAACCTTTTTTTTACTGTGCTTCAAATAAATAGAAAACTAAATGTAACTCTTCTTGCCAGTCGTGGTTAAACAAAGGAGGCCAAATACCACACCTGCCACTGTAACCCGAGAGCCTTGAGCTGAGGTCGGACTAGACCAGGGTGTGGAACTGCAGTGAAGAGTGAGATCTCTTCCCATAGTGCCTCTCTAGCCAAAGATTGGGTTATATTGTAGCCGAACTTTGCAGTAGGTGCAGATTTTTTGAGCAGTAATTGTGCTGCAATAAGGAAGCAAATGGAAATCTTACAAGTGCTGTAAGATACATTATTTAAAGCTTCACTGCAAGCAGTGCAGTAATGAATTCCATATTTTAGCTATGGGTGGTGGGATGGTAGCACTTACCACCCTGGCAGTTACTGCTTGGAATCTTTCAAAGACTTTAAGCAGAAGACTAGCAATGGTTATTTTAAAATAAATTCATAGAATGCCTTGTATTGGCTGACTTCCTAACTAAAGGATTGTTAATGTGATATTTATATGCTCTTAAGCTGTCTTGAGATTACAGGATCTGGCCTTGCTCCATATTGTACACCTGCCTGAAATTGCTTGGCAAAAAGACCAGAAGTGTTACTCGAGTGATTAAGGTTAACTTGCTTATGTCCTCATGCTAACAGTGGACTAATTGGCCTAGTTCAGAATACAATCATTTGTATTATGGGGACTGCAGGAACTATTCTTAAATCGTGTAGCTGGTGGGCAAATCCTAAAATCCTGTATGTAAAATACAGCAATCAGCTTGCTTGCATGATGGTTATCGCTCTTTTATTATTGATGTTTGGAGATAATGCTTCAAAAGTAGTATCTGAATCTGGAGTTTTAAGAGTTAATACTACACAGTGCAAATAAACTCCCTTTAAGGTTCTTTTTGTAGAAGATCTGATGAATTCGTTAGTTTGCTGTTCATTTTATTAAGCCCCAGAAGAATTTCAAAGCATTCTGGACTCATTGGTAAGGTAGTTGCTTTGCTTATTATTACAATATACCAGGTAAGCTGGGAACGTGACTTCCCAGTGTCAAATACCTCGGTGTTAACGCAGGATACATCAACCTGCTTGGCACAAAGTAGGTAAACTTAGCTTGGCTGTACCTTCACATGATCCCCAACCATTGGAGTTCTGTGAATAGCTTTAATCTTCCCAATATCTTTCCATTCCTTGTGCTAATCATTGGCTAATTCTAAATTTTCTGCTAAATTTTTCCCTGTGGTTAAAACTTAAGTGTCAGATTGCAGGGTTTTAGGGTACAGATGTCTGATCCCTCTTGAAGTACTGTTACCCCTTAAATGACAGAATAGCAAGTTGGGAAATGCTGATACAGATAACACTGACTTGGAACGTGAAGCTTACTAAAGAGCGATTCAGCTTGTTCGGTGAATGCTTTTTGTTTACCCAGAAAAGTTTGGGGGTTGATAACATGCTACAGCAATGAATTGCTCTTGAGGAAATTCCAAATTGGCAGTTCATAAACTGCAGACCAAGCATTTGGAAGTTACTTGTATTGGATAGTTTACAAATGAGCAGTATCGATGCAATTTGCATTATTGAAGCGGATTTAAACAATATCTTTTCTGGAGGGTGTTCATGGGACACCCACAAAAGGTGAAGGTGTCCGAGGTGGGGAATTCTGAACGTGAACATTAAATTAATTTTTTCAGTTTATTTTTCAGATTACATGTCATTCTTTATTAAAAGAGATGCTGGTGCATATCCTAAAGTATGTTCTTTTGTAGTTCTGTAACTTGGAAGAGTGAAGGATGCTGCTGTCTTTGTACCTTACAGAGCTTGTCTTTGGGTACCCCTGTTTTGTACGTAAGCTACTGTTGCGAGGTATTAAAATAGCTGAGCTGCAAAACGATGATTAGTAAATACATTGAAAGATTTGGCGGTTTTCAAAACATCTGCAAGTTTGGTTAAATCTGGCTTTGTTGTAGCTGCATAAGCAGAATTTCTAAAACAAGTTCTGCTTTGAGTTGCATGTACTAAACAGGCATATGATGACCTAGCCATCTTGTTTTCAAGACCTTTTAAAGATGGTGTCTTAAAAGCTGGCAAACATGTCAACTTTAAAATCTGATAAAAGTTACTAAATGTGGGAGGCGAGAAAGTGACGTTCCTTTGATCTGTTCCTATGAGGTTTTGGACTTTTTTCATAAACTCAGATTTATATAATTGAATCTTTTAAAATCTTTCAGAAAAGTTCTTTGCTGGTCAGACCTGTTTTTGGATGGTCTGGATCACATAACATTTTTGTACTGGACTTGGAGGACATTGGCTGTTGCAATTTAGCTTGTTTTATCAAAATTGAGTCCATTTTGACACTTGGAGCTCTAAAAACTGCAGCAAGTAGAAACTGGTATCGTTACACATATGTCTTCACACTTTCTCAGAAATGAATACAGAATAATCTTACCTTCTGGTGTAGATACATTACACTAATCATTTATACAGCTGATGAGAAACTGAAAATGCTTTTGAGATTTTGTGGTATTTTTGTGGTAGACAAATTCTTGGCTTCTCCTTGGCAACCATTTACTGTGGCAGCAAGTTCTTGCTGGAGTTTGAGACTGCAATTTACACTTTAAACTAGTGGCCTGCTACATAACTGCACTTAGCCAGCATTTCTGCAGTTCATAACTGTGAGGAACGTAGTACCACAAATGGCAATGGACATTAGGACCCGGATGTAGTATTCCTGCTTGCTCCAAGATTCTCATTGCCGACTGCGTACAGGTAGGTAACAAGCAATATAATATAACTTGGTGACTTTCTATGTAATCTGATACTGTGGGTATTCTGACATCACACTTCTGACTGTGGAATTACAGTGCAGCACTCCATACCTGTATGCTGAGCTTGCATCAAAGCTGCGTGGTTTTCGGTTTTAAGCTTTTGTCTCATTCAGAGACAACAAGTAACTTACTGTGGTTCTTAGATGAGGATTTCCAGACCCGATTCCTCTGTACATACGACTTGGCTTGGGTGGATTTTTCTTAGTTCCGATGTAACAAAGAATGAGCACTGTGGGGAAAAGCGAATGTGATCTTAAACTCACTTGATTAGTTGACAAGGTGCTCTCAAGTGCCTAGAAAAGAACACGTTTAAACTTTCTGTAGTGATGAAGTGGCCCATCTGCAGCTCATCCCTGTGTAGAGTCTTGGCTCGGTGGGAATATGTCAGTAACCACTGCTCTTGCCTTGTGTGTGCTATGTAAGAATCACCTCAAACTACTGGTACAAGCAGCTCTGAGACTGATCCAGGATACTTTTGAGGACGTAAATGAGTGCTTGATTGAATATCCCTGTGAGTTTCATAAAGCTTATTGGACATTGCAGTAGTCTTTATTTTAACCTTTGATTGACAAGCCTGATACATTCCTCTGCTTTAATTGACAGTGATGAGATTCTGTACTTCTGCCTTGTATAGTCATCTTGGTAGTGTAATGTACAATTTCATTTTTCATCAGTCTAGAGATGTAATTCTAAACTCTTCATTACTAGAACTCCTGACTATAGTGTTCCAGGATTAACATGCTTATGTTGCCAGACATCCAGACGTGCTGATCTCCAGCTCTTTTGCATTAGCTCTTGAACCTGAATTTCAAGGTCCCTTGTTCCAGCAAATGATCTGGCTCTTGTCTGATACTCAGTTTATTTCACAGGTGTTGTAATGTGTTTTCCCTTGTTCTGCAAAGTTCTGCTTTGCATACTCGTTTCTGGTGTTATTGTCACTTCTGGACCCTTCTTTGTTACCTTCCAGGCAGGACTCTCGCTGGTGAACAGGGATCTGCTGGACAACCTTGCCCTCTGCTGTAGCC
This sequence comes from Corvus hawaiiensis, assembly GCF_020740725.1. Lineage (NCBI taxonomy): Eukaryota > Metazoa > Chordata > Aves > Passeriformes > Corvidae > Corvus > Corvus hawaiiensis. The sequence goes on from NC_063235.1 coordinate 4,943,039, forward strand.
ACCGTTCCATGTTCCATTGAACCCTTGAAGTAGCAGCTGCACCATAAGATAATGTCAACAAGTCTTTGGTTACACCACAGCGAGTGTAGCCCATGCCAGCTGGTCACAGAGTGACACCTTGTCACAAAGTCAGTTTGGCTTTTGATGATGGTTTACCTTTACCTGTGACTTAAATCCATTTTGTGATGGCTCATCCTTACCTGGGACTGGGATCCAGTAGCAAACCTGCTGGCAGCCAGTGTGCTGTCAGGTAGCAAAACTGAAGTAGTGATCTTAAACCATTGCTCAAGATCTGACTCAAGTTTTTCCAGTGTGTTCTGGATACTTGACTTGCAGGAATGTCATGAAGGGGTTATTGGCTCATCTGCCTCATTCTATGTACTTGAACTAAGCAGGTTTTTGACACTCTTGGAGCAAGCAATTTGTGACTGAACCATGGGGCTCAGACCAGCTCTGGCTGCAGTAATGAAACTTGGTGTGGTAGCAAACTTAGTCATGTCTGCTCTAAGTCAGTCTGTAATAAGTGGGTACAAGAAATGACATTCAAGTGCTTGCATTGTGTTTCATCTTGGTTTTATCTGTGTGTGAAATACACTTTTTCTCAAAAGCTTACCTGAAGCTCAGAAGTGTGGTGTCAGAATACATCTGCGTACTGCTAGGCCCTCCGAGCAGAGCCTGGTGCTGGCAGGAGAGCACAGCACAGCGTGGATGGGGCTTTATTGTAACATTAAGCATACAAAGTGTTGATTTGCTTGCAGTTCTCCCCATAGCTAAACACTGAGGCCTGTGAGTAGTTCTAGGACTGGAGCAGTAATGGGGTTGCATGTCTCTGTTAATCATTGCCAGCTGCAGTGACATGATCAGGAAGGCCAGTGTTCTGTTCCATTATATTCAATGAGGCTGAGCATGTTGGGAAGGATGCATCCAAGTATGCTGCTCTGGGGAATCACTTGGCTTCTTCCACTACCAGCAAGTTTTGGAATCAGCTAATTAGCTTCAGATTTTTTCACTCTCCATACCAGCTAGTGGGGCTGTTAAATAGCTGCTGCCTGGAAAAGGAAAAAAGGGAGGATTGGCCTTCTCCCACCTGTGTCATTGCTGCTAGGTAATGATTGACATGTTAGGACTTGGCTGTGCAATCCCGCAGTGGTCTGTGAACACCCCATCTCTATAAATGTTGCTTCTGAACACCAGTACTGAAGAGCTAACTGGGGAGGGCTGGGGAGGAGTGTGGCTAGCAGGGAATCTGCAGTTTTCAAAGGATGCACAAAGATATAGTATCCCTTATGCATGGTGTTTGTTGCTATGGCAGAGAAAACGTGCATAACTCTCCTGCTCCCGAGGGCCGTGAGGAAACCCAGGTGGTGGGTTGGAGACTAAAGCCTGAAGCTGTCCCTGCCTGGTCAGATCATACTGTGCCCATGGTGGGATCTGCCTCCCAACTGGAGCTGTGCAGAGCCTTGCACCACATCCCCAGCTCCCACCATTGCAGGCTGCCCTCAACTATAGTAAAGGGGGGTCTTGAGGAGGGAAGAACCTTGCTGAGGATAAAAGCAGTGACAGTGCCAACCTCTAGTGTCTGCCTTTGGCTTCTGAAGCACTTGTAGGACTATAGAACACAAGGGCTCCAAGAGGCCAGGGCCACTGCACTCCCCCAGGAAGGGGAAGAGAGGGGCCATTGCTACAGGAGACAAGTAGGGTCATAGAGTTAAAGTAGCTGACAAAATTAATGCCTTCACATAAGGGATAGTATACCTCTGGCTGCAATCAAACCTCACTGTGCTCAGACCGGGGTTATGGTTTGTGCTCAGGGTGCAGTTCTTCAGGCAGCTGCCTGTATATTTCTTCAGCTCTTGATGAGTATTTAGGCTAGCCTATTTCTGCCCCTTATTCTTCCACGTAATAGTTTGGAATAATTGATAAGTTCCCCCTCATAACTAATCAGTCCATGTATGTTAAAACCTTATTTTTAAGTTAGTTTTGAAATGGTCACAATTTGCTGTGTATGACTCTAATAACTTCAGTTGTTATCCTTTAGGTGAAGATGAAAGCTGAGTGACACCGGAGTGCTCATCCATGGGAAGTAAGTATTGCTTTTTGTCCTGGATGGATGAAATAAAGGTTTCTGGGCACTTGGTGTTCAGTCACCGAGTACCTTTGAATTGGGGAACACTGAGAAGTTGGGATGAGTGAATACATTAAATGTGTAGGGTAGAACATGGTCCCTACCGTCATGCTGTGGGCTTGAGCACCGTGACTCCATCTGGGCTTGATACCTTGACAGCAGCGGCTAAAAATATCTTTTTAGACGTGGGTTTGTACAAAAGATTTCACAATCACTGTGGGTATAGTAACTTGGGAATGTTTTTCCAGTTGAGGAGTCGAACATGAGCACATCCAGCACGGTGCCCAGTGGTGTGTGGAAGGGACCAAGGGAACAGGTGGACAAGTAAGTAGTTGGTGTCCTTACACTGTTGTGAGGGCTTGGTAGCCCATCACCCTGTGTTGGGTTATGTAATTCCTGCCTGAAATGTGTGATTAATTTTATATAAAGTTTCCGAATCTTGCTTTTGTAGAGCCAAAGTGTAACCGTTGTCCGAGGCTTTTCAGCCCTGCAGCAGCAAATAAATTCTGTCCTTTGTGTGCTGCAGGTGGTCAAACAAGAAATGACCAGTCCTGCACTCAGGCTGCAGTTGGTGATTGTCAGCGTGGAAAAAGGAGAATAGAGCAGCTGCTTCTCAGATGTTAATTCAACTAAACCTTGTTAAAAAGCTGTTTTGCTGAAATACTTACACATTGAATTTAAAAAATAACCTAGTGTATAAATCAGCATGTACAGAAGCACAGCAAATAGCAGTTCAGGGAAATAAACCAACTTGCAGAGCTGGAATTAATGACATTTTCCCTCTAATTTGCCACTAAACTACAAAGGGAAACTTCAAATATTTAAAATCTTGTTTGAGGAGCAACATGCTGAGTACCTTAATTCAGGAATCACAGGTAAGTAACAGTAGACCTATAAGGTGTGAAGCCAGTGGGATTCATTTGGTGAATTCCTATTGAATCCTGTGTGGTTTGTCACTGCTGCTCCTTGCTCTGGGGTAGGAAAACACACAAAGCCATTTCTGACCTTAGAAGTACATGAATTATGTTCATTTAATCTCAAATCTGATACGAGTACTTGAGAATATTTGGCAGGCACATGGCCTGTGGTTCTGAATGGTGATTCCATGTCATGTAGTTCCTGCTGTTTTCTGTCTTTCTTTTGCAGTCTTTCTAATTATGTGCTTTGCGCTTGCAGAAAAAGAAGTCTGAGTGCAATGAAGAGGAACCAGGAACATACAGCTCTTAAAAATAAAATATTTAAATATTTTTATAAATGACTTCTGTTTTATTCCGGAGGGTATTCAGTGTATAAGCAGTCTGTCAGTGTGGAGTGGTATGGCTGGGTCTGAGAAACAGGAATTTCTGGAAATTTCACTTGTTCCTTACTCCCATTTTGTGTTACATAGTTTTGTATCATAGAATTCCAAATGTTTACCTGGTTGGTTTTTAATAGCTTTCTTGGTGATGACTGCAGTAATTTAGCCTGAGATGCCAAGAGTTCTCTAGAAGCCAGAGCAGTGCTGGGTTTAGCTCTTGCAGCACAAATTGCCATGGTTCATGTTGCTTCACGTGATGCTTTGGCAGCTGCACTGTGTACATACGGGGTTCATGCTGTCATTCATTAAATACAATCCTTTGTTTAAATATCAAGTTGTTTAATATGTCGAAATACACCAGTGGTGGCTCTGCTTATTGTGGCAGGGTTTCCTCCTGCAGTGGCATGAAGAGTCATGAACATTTGGGTGGGACCTGCTTTGCCAGATTAGAAACATGAAAATAAGTTTAATTTCATCTGGCAAAGTGGTATGAAATGCTTGAGAGAGGTATGAATGCCTGAGAGTGCTCGTGGCAGGGAGGGGTTGGTGCACTAGGAGCTGCTGCTGTTCTCTCTCAGGCAATCAGGTGCTGGGTGCAGGCAATCTGAGGTGTTCCACTGATTTGATGACTTCATTACTTCATGGCATTGTCTGGATCCTCCAAAGGCTTCAGTGAGGTTTGTGGCTCCTCAGTAGTCACCCTGCAGGGACTGGGGTTCAGTGTCTTTGTCTCCACAGCTACTGCAGCTCGTGCAGCCTTTTTTCTTCAGATTCTGTTGCTTTCTATTAGCTTGTCCTCATTTCCACTGTTGCAGCACTGGCTGCTTCCTGTGTGAAACTGTTCCGGCATTCCATTTGCTGAACTTCACCTCCTGAACTCCCTTCTGTGAGCAAACCACAGCCTGTGTTCTGTAGGGATGGGATGGGTTTTCCCTGGCTGTTACCGTCACCTGGGGTGTCCTCTGGCTGGTGAGGCTGACACCTTCTTCTACCAAATAGTTCATTAAGTAGCTTCTGTAATCAATAAAAAGTCAGAGGCTGAGACCAGGTATGCTTGAACAATGCCCTGATGCCACAGCCTTGCATGTACATTGAGCTGCTGCAATCCCTTTTTCAGGGTTTGATCTTTATTTTTTAATTCCTTTTCAACCAAGGAGCTTTCCAAGCCGTGAAGGCCTGGAGCCTGCCCTGGCCCCTTGCTCTCTGTCATTCCATGGTGTGCCAACCCGAGCTCCAGATCATGGTGAGCAGCTGAAGAATCATGTGCTGCCAGGAGTAAAAATAATGTCACTGTCCCTGGGCCACGTCCAACCAGTGCCTGTGGTCGCCCCTGCAAGGTGGTAGCTGAGCTGGGGTCGGTGCAGGTCCAGCTGACCGTGCTCTCTGTGCTTCCTCATGCCTGGAAAACACTTCGGGCTCTCATGCTTTATTGGCATTAAAAAAAAATTTCCACTTGAATTGCACAAACGTCAGCGCCTGCGGCTCCCCCGGGCCTGGCTCTCGCCAATCCCGGGCTGCCTTTCCTGGGAGGCTCGGCGTGTGCCGGTGGCTGAGCAGCGCAGGCGGTGACGCAGAGGCCCGGGGAGCGCGGCTGCCTCCGTCACCCCAAAGCGGCCTCCCTGGGGCCAGAGCATCCTCGCTGCTGCTGCCTCCTCCATCTGCTCCTGCCTGCTCCCTAGAGCTGTGGCCAGCACTGCCTGTACCCTGCTTGATCTGTGCTCCCTGCAGCCCCTCGCGCCCCAAGCCAGCCGGTGTTGCCATGGTCCACACCTGCTCAGAGAGGCCACGAAGCCCCAGCTGTGGGATTTGTTGAGGGGGCGTGGGGGCTCCCCTTTTTCCTCCAGTTCTGTTTTGGTGGGAGGATGGTGCTGCTGGCGGGGATGTGTCACAGCCTGGGGGGTGACGCTGCACATCTGAGCACCCCCTGCCCCCGCAGCACCCAAGGGCTAGAGGATCCCTGTCCATGCGGGGCCGGGCTGAATCGGGCAGGGGCAGGGCTGGGAGCGGGGCCGGGCTGGGAGCGGGACCTGGCTGAGCCGGGCACGGAGCGGGGCCGGACCGGGCTGGGAGCGGAGCCAGGTCGGGCTAGGGAGCGGAGCCGGGCCGGGCTGGGAGCGGGGCCGGGCCGGGCTGGGAGCGGGGCCGGGCCGGGCTGGGAGCGGAGCCGGGTCGGGCTGGGAGCGGAGCCGGGTCGGGCTAGGGAGCGGAGCCGGGTCGGCCTAGGGAGCGGGGCCGGGCTGGGAGCGGAGCCGGGCCGGGCTGGGAACGGGGTCGGACCGGGCTGGGAGCGGGATCGGGCTGGGAGCGGGGCCGGGCTGGGAACGGGGCCGGGCCGGGCTGGGAGCGGGGTCGGACCGGGCTGGGAACGGGGTCGGACCGGGCTGGGAGTGGGGCCGGGCTGGGAGCGGAGCCGGGCCGGGCTGGGAGCGGGATCGGGCTGGGAACGGGGTCGGACCGGGCTGGGAGCGGGGCCGGGTCAGGCTAGGGAGCCGGGCCGGGCTGGGAGCGGAGCCGGACCGGGCTGGGAGCGGGGTCGGACCGGGCTGGGAGCGGGGCCGGGCCGGGCTGGGAACGGGGCCGGGCCGGGCTGGGAACGGGGTCGGACCGGGCTGGGAGCGGGGCCGGGCTGGGAACGGGGCCGGGCCGGGCTGGGAGCGGGGCCGGGCTGGGAACGGGGCCGGGCCGGGCTGGGAACGGGGCCGGGCTGGGAGCGGGGCCGGGCCGGGCTGGGAACGGGGCCGGGCCGGGCTGGGAACGGGGCCGGGCTGGGAGCGGGGCCGGGTCGCTCCGCCCCGCTCCGCCCTCGGGCCCGCCCGTCCCGCCATGGCGGCGGCCTTCACCGCCCTCCGTGTCCTGCTTGGGCTCTTCTTCTTCCTCACGGGCGCGCTGAAGGTGTCGGACTGGCTCTCGGCCGACCTGCACCGGCACATGGTGAGCGAGGCCGCGGGCTGGGTGGGCTCGGGGGCCGCAGGGCCGAGCCGGGGGGAATGAGCAGGTTGGGGGCAGCGGTGCAAAGGGCACTTTGGCGTGCAGGGTTGAGCTCCGGGGGAAAGGAACAGGTTGGGGTGCAGGGTTGAGGCCCTCGGGGTGCAGGGTTGAGCTCCGGGGGAAACGTGCAGGGCTGACCCTGATGTGGTGCGGGGCTGAGCCTTGAGTGAGAATGAGCAGGTTGAGGGTACAGGAGTTCAGGGTGGAGCACTTTGGGGTAGGGGGCTGAGCCCTTACTTGTAACTCAGCCAGAGTCCCTTGGAACGCAGGGCTGATCCCCCTGAGGGGGAATGGTCAGGTTAGGATGTTGGGCTGCAGGGCCAAGCACTTTAGGGTGCAGGGCTGATCTCCTTGGGGTATGGGGTTGAGTTATTTAGGGTGCAGAGCTGATCCCCCTGACAGGGCAGGGCAGAGCAGACCCACTGGAGGGGCTGTATTCCCCCAGCCCCAGGCTCAAGGCTGCCTTGCTCCCATCCCACCCTTCTCAGGCGTCGGAGTTTGTGCGCTTCGCCAAAGTGTTTCCCCTGAAGGAGTTGGGGTTTGTGCCGGAGCCGGGCGGGTACCTGGCAGCTGTGGGCTGGGTGGAGGTGACGGCCGGGCTGCTACTGGCATTTGGGCCCCAGCTGCTGCAGGAGATCAGCAACTTCATCCTCAGCGTCGTCATGATTGGTGAGAGCCGGCAGCGCCCACTGCCCTTTGTGGTGTCTTGGGACACCCTCAGCCAGGGACCCCCATTCCCACTCTCTGCTCCCTGCCCAGGTGCCATCTACACGCTGCTGGCACTGCGGGAGCCGCTGGCCATGTGTGCCCCAGCCACCCTCTGCCTCGGCCTCCTCCTGCTGCTCAACATCCGTGGGTACCCGGCCACCCCTCGGCCCAAGTTCGAGTGACCAGAGGTGGGAAGGACAGACGGCTCGGCCGGTGGGAAGCAATGCCTTTATGGTATTTTCAGGGACGGCATCGCATCCAGCAGGGTAACTTGCTGCTGAGACACAGTGTGTCCTCTACTGCCTCTGCCAGTGAGTCTGGTGCTGGTTCTCCCCACACTGCGGGACCTGGGCCAGTGCTGTGGGATGGTGGCCATGGCACCACTGTGGCACTGCTGTGGCGCTGCTCCGGCAGCTCTGTTGCTAAACGCGCAGAAGTTGTCCAGCTCTTCCCAGTGTTTGGCCACACTGAGCAGGGACTGGCTCTGCTCTCTCGGGGGCTTTCAAATTTTGGAATAAAACCTCTTGTTTTTCACGTTTTGCCTCCCTGTTTATGTCTGCCTCCCCCCCACACTAAGGCTCAGGGGCTAAGGGGATGTCCTGGGGCTGGAGGAGCCGGTCCCTGGGGACAGTGCCTGGAGACAAGGCCTGGGGACCTGTGGGAGCTGGCACGGGAGCTGGCACAGAGGCAGATGGACAGCGGGGAGAGCCCATCTGGGGTGGGATCCCTCGGGCACCCACAGCCGCCCAGCGATGTGCCAGGCGCCTTGCTGCACATCCAGGGAGTGACAGGAGTGAGTGCCCAGGCAAGCATGTGCTTTTTGTGGATCTTGCTCCCACAGGGAGCCACCCTCTGCCACCCCAGATGGGCACAGCACACACAGGATGAACCACAGTTCATCTGAACCCGGTGCATCTCCTGGCAAGGGGGCTGGGATAGCTGTGTGGGGAGTCTGGCTGTTGGGATGAGCAAGGGGTGTAAGACACCCCTGTACCCCCGGTGGGACCTGAATTACCTTGGGGTGACGTCTTTAGTGTCCTAAAGGAACACACAAATTGCAGGGCCACACAAAGCAGCAAGTCAGATGCTCACAGAGTTTGGGCCTGTAGGGCTGCTTCCCCTAAAACCAGCTTTGAAGCCAACAAAAGCACAAATAGCCAGAAGGAGGCAGATTCCTGCTTTGATGCCTTTGGGGCATCCCTCTTCTCCCCAGCTGCCGGGTGCAGAAACTTGACCCTCTGCTGCTTTCATCCAGGCGTGGGTGGGAAAAGGGGCCTGGGAAACGGTATTAGATGTGGCTGGGGGCACGCGGGGGGGTCAGCCAGGCCAGTACCAGCCACCCCTACATGTGCCCAGCCCCGTCAGCCGGCGCAGGGGATCTTAGGGTGGCTCCAGCAGGGAATCCCCCATTACATACACACACAGGTGCTCTCCCCACTCCAGCTGCTGTCCCACAGGCACTAAGACACAGGGGGGCTTGGGATGGTGGGTGGGCGTCAGGCAGCCCCTGCCTCCCCCAGCACTTAAAGCCATCCCCAGCCTGGCTGGATCAGAGTGAGGAGCAGCCAGAGGGGACACAGCCGCTCCTGCCCGACCCGGCAAGGTAAGTAACAATTCATGGTGTGGGCGAGATGGAGCATTCACTGTGCTAACGATGGGGAAGGAGGAGGAAAAGGGGACCACTGAGGGATCCAGAGGCTCCTTTGGGGTCCAAATGAGGTTCCCCAGGCTCAGCAGCTTGTGCTCTCCTTGCCTCAACCCGGGGCTGGCTGCTGTGTGTGCCGAATCCAGCCCTGCTGTGCTGGAAAACACCGGCTGGTGACTCAGTGCCTTCGTTGGCGAGGTGTGGGCAGGCAGTGATGGGAGGTGAAATAACTGCAGCCCTGGATACAGCCACTGCAGCACAACGTGGTTTTCCACGGCCAGGACCAGAGGCAAACCTGCCTGTGCAGGACTGGGGGGCAGGGGGGGATGCTGGCCCCGTGCTTATACCCCCTGTCCATACCTGGGTCTCTCCATTCTGGAGCTCGCTGAGCCAGTGGGTGACTTCCCCATGCCTGGCTCCGTGGGGAGTTTGGGGTGCTGGGGGAGGGCTGGGGTGGGTGGCCCCACAGGCACACGCTGCGTGGGAGGTGTTAAGCCCCGCAGCTGCTGACTGGAGCCAGTGCGGCACCTCCGGGTGCCTCCAGCCGCAGTTCTGTCCCTTGGCTGTGCTGCAGCTGTGCCTGCCGCTCCCTGGGAACTCTAGCTGGGCTGTTGACAGTGGCCTCTGGGCTCCCTTTTGGCGTGGGGGGACATAGCTGGGGTCTCCTCATCTCCTGTGGAACCTGAGCCATTCCAGCAGATGATGGCATCCCCGCGGGGCTCTACCTCCAGTGCCCAGCAGCTACCACAGGTGCCAGCCAGAGAGGTTGTCCTGTCCAGGTGAACCTCCTTCCTCTGTCCCCGAGGGCTGTGCCACTGAGTGTTCCCCATCTTTGCAGGAGCCCGGGATGAACAGCTCGGTGCCGGGACTGCTGCCGGTGGAACACCCTGGCGAGTGCGTGCCCAGCAACCCGGTGCAGTTCATGCTGGTGCCTGTTGTCTACTGCCTGGTGCTGTGTGTGGGGCTGCCAGGCAACCTGGTGGCATTGCTGGTCTTCCTGCAGAGTGTCAAGGTGAGGAAGGCCATCCGCATCTACCTCATCAACCTCACGCTGGCCGACATCCTCTTCAACCTCACCCTGCCCCTCTGGATCCACTACTACCTGGCTGGGGGGGACTGGCTACTCTCAGAGGCTGCCTGTCGCCTGGCCGGGGCCGCCTACTACCTGGCAACCTACAGTGCCATCACCTTCATGGCGCTCATCAGCTTAAACCGGTTCTGCGCGGTGCGGGCGGCACGGCGGGCACTGCCGCTGACGGGGCCCCGAGGCGCCACGCTGGCCTGTGCCCTGGCCTGGCTGCTGGGACTGGGCTGTGCCGTGCCCACCCTGGCCACTCACCAGACCTTCCCCACCCGTGCTGGGACCACTGCCTGCTTTGAGCAGCACGGGCGGCAGCGGGGCTATGCCTACGCCATGGTGGGCTTCTTCTCCGCCACCTTCCTGGTGGTGCTGGGCACCTACGCCTCCATCGCCCGGGCACTCTCGGTGCCCGCCGCAGCCTCACCAGGCTCCCACAGGCAGCAGGCCCGTGCCATGGTGCTGGGGATGCTGCTGATCTTTGTGGTCTGTGTGGCCCCCTACCACCTGACACTGGCCCCCTGGGTGGGCAGCCGGCCCCCCGCACCGCTCTGCGGGCCCCCCGACACCCTGGATGTGCTGCACACACTGAGTGTGGCCCTGCTCAGCCTCAACAGCTGCCTGGACCCCCTCATCTACTGCTTCTCCATCCGGCGCTTCCGCGCTGACCTGGGACGGACCCTGCGCAACATCGGCCGGTGCTTCCCGCTGCCCCCGCCGGCCCCCCCCGGGGCAGCGCCTGGCGCCCGAGCTTCCTCCTTCACCTCCTCGTAGCAGGGTGGGCACCAGGGTCCTGCCCCCGGCTGCTCCGGTGCCACAGTCCCGGTGGGATGTGGTACCTGTTGCCAGGTGAGGGATCGGGAGCAGCGTGGGGGGAGCTCTGGCTTCGTGCACCCCCCTCCTCCCGCCCTGCTCTGCTCTCTGTGCATTCCCACGCGCCCACAGTTCCTGCTCAAGCACAGATCCTGCCCCCCGCATTGCAGGCACTGGGAGGGCGTCACTGGCACTGGGACAGCGTCATTGGCACTGGGAGAGCGGCACTGGCACTGGGAGAGGGACTCGCCCAGCAGTGGGAGCTGAGCCATAGTGGGGTGTGGGAAGAGGATGGAGAGGGATGCTCGGCAGTTGCTGTCGTCTCCCTCCTGCATGCATGACCAAAGACGCCCACGGCATGAGTTGGGCTGCCCAGGGGGCTGTTCGAGGCCCCGTGGCCACTCCTGTCCTGCAGTGTCCCCAAGCCTCATGCCGGCACCCCTCCTGCTCTCGGCCAGGATTAAAAATGAATGAGCCAAAGGCTTCCCCGGTCTCTTCGCTGGTGGGTGCCTGTGCCCCTCACCAAGCAGTTCCTGCGCCCCGGGGACGGCTGGATATGGGGCAGCCCCGGTCCCCGCAGCCCTGGCCCCCAGCCCAGCCCCGCCCCGCTCCTGAGGCAGGACCCTGCCCCAGGGCGGCTCTTGCACCGGGGGCTGCTGAGCCCGCACCCCCTGCCCCGTCTCCTGCCCTGCCCATGGGTGGGCGGCCGTGGTGAGCGCAGCCCCCACCCCGCACCTGCCGCCCCCTCCCCGTGAGCCCCGGCGCGGCAGGGGCGGCGGAGCGGGCGCGGGTCCGTGGGCGGCTGTGTGGGCGGAAGATGGTGTTTTCCCAGCCCTGGCTCATTCCTGCTGCCAGCACAGCCCCGCTCTCCGTGCTGCACCGGCGGCAGAGCGGGTGCTGTGCAGCCGCGCGGGTTCTGGGGATGCTGGGGGGCAGGGGTGCATCAGCTGCCCCCCAGCTGGGGGTCTTGCTCCCCCAGCACAGGGCTGCTCTCCAGCGCGCTCCAACCCACGTGCGTGGGAGGAAACGCGAGGCACCGGGCAGGAGGAGATGCGCTGCCTGGGGGACTGCTGGCATGGGATGGGCAGGGTGGCAGTGGGCACCAGGACGGGTGGGTGATGCTGTGCCTGTGGCTGGTGGATTTTTAAGGGCTACCTGGTTGCCAGCAGAGCGGTGAAGATGCGGGGCAAGGCCTGACCCCGGGGAATGGGGTCTCCATGTGCCACGGAAAGTGTGCACCACTGTGACCCAGGGACACCATGGCTCAGTAAAGCCGCGGTGGGTTCATGGCATGCCCGTGCTGCCCATGCTGCCTGGACACTTTGCTCTGGCCCCATGGATGGGGCTGGATGATGTCTCCATGTGCCGCAGTGCTGCTGCTCAACAGAGCTGGGGGATGTCCCAAGGTGCCTCTGCTCTGCACCCAGCCCCAGGCCAGCTGCCTTCGACCACCCAGTTCTTCCCCTTTTGAAGTTCATATTAAATTTTAATCCTTTTATATAACTGCTGAAGGAGGGGGCAGAGCTCTGCTCCCCGTATGCAGCAGGAGCAGCCGTGTCAGCAATGCAGGACGCTGCAGGGCCTGGTGGGGTCTGGGACTGGAGATCTCTTCCTGGGGGCACCAGGACTTTCGGGGGGCTCTCTGCACACCAGGACTGGGGCAGCCCCAGCTCTGGCCCTGGCTCTGCCAGGGTGTCCTGTTCAGTGGGAAAGCCTGGCGCTTTCCTGGCTAAAGACCACAGCACTGGGACATAGACATGACTGCTTAAAAACACACACAGGACACTTGCTTGGGCCATGTATGTCCCCCCACACACTGGGCAGGGCCTGACATGTGGCGTGGTGGGGTGTTCTGGGCTCAGCTTGGCACCAGGATGGGGCATGTGCCACCACGCTGCTCCTGCCACCGTGCAGGGCGTTACCCAGGTTATTGTTCCTGCACTTCCAGCTCGCGCACGCTGTAATTATTATTATTACAATTATTATCAAATTACAAGGTGTGGTGCGAGTGGCTCAGCGAGCAGGCGGCAGCGGGCGGCCCCGGGTCTGCTGGGGAAAGGCTGAGCCGCTGGGGCCGGAGCCTGCCCGCGCTGTCCCAGCACCCTGGGGCTGTCCTGGCATCCCAGGGCTATCTTGGCACCCTGAGGCTGTTCTGGCACTCAGGGACTATCCCGACACCCCAGGGCTATCCTGGCACTCCAGGGCTGTCCTGGCACCCCAGGGCTATCTCAGCACCCCGGGACTGCACTCTGTCCTCTCCCTGCCAGGCAGCGTGCCTGTGGACAGGGGTGGGTGACGGTCCCGGAGTGGCCTCGGCTCCCCGGGGGGACCAAAAGGGGTGCCCACGGGTGGGTACCCCTTGTCTCGATGCCAGTCCGCTCTGCAGCGTGCCTCAGGGGATGCCCACGGGTGGGTACCACCTATGCCGGTGCCAGCCCGGCTCCGCGGGGCAGAGCCCACGCCTTGCGCCCCGCCGGCAGCATCTCCCCGGCCCCACGTGCGGCTGCCCCCGCTCCCCCCCCGGGGGTCCCGGGGCGCCGGGAGGCGGCGGCAGAGCCGCACCGGAGCCATTTTGCGCCGCCGCCGCCCGCTCTGGCTCCCGGGGAAAATCCACCGCCGTGTCTTGGCGGCGCCGCGGCGGCCCCGCTCCGCTCCCGCCGCTCCGCGCCCGCCCGCGCTGCACTGCGGGGCCGCCGCCACTCGCATGCTGCCGCCCGCCGCGCTCCCACGCGCGGGGCGCCGGCCCGGGCCGAGCCGGGACCAGCCGAGCCCAACAGAGCCGGGCCGGGAGCAGCCGGGCCGGGGGCGGCCGCGCCGGGCCGTCGGGGAACCGCCCGGGAGCCGCCGGAGGATGTAGGAGGCGGGTGCGGGGTAAGAGCGGCGGGGGCGGCCCCGGGGCTACCGCGGTGCCCAGCGCAGAGTGGGGGGCCGGTCCCCGGGGATCGCGGTGCCCAGCATGGGGGTGGGGGGAAGCGGTGCTCGGTGCGGGAGGGCGGCTCTCCCCAACGTGGCGCCGGAGCCGTGCGGAACCGGCCCCGCGGGAACGGGACGTGTCACCTGCGGACCCATCCAGCCCCGCCGAGCGGGTGTCCGGGGGTGAACCAGGGGGATGGTGGAGGAGGGAGCCGGGGGGTGGCCGGGGGCGTCTCACCGTGGTGCTCAGCTCCGCCAGGATTCCCTGGCGGGTGCGGGAGAAGGGGTGCCGGCGGGCATCCCCATCTCCTGCTGCCCGAGGCTTTGGAGAGGGAGGCACAATCTGCAGCCCCTCCAGCCTCTCCCGGATGGCGACGCCAGCCATCCTGCGTTCTCCCGCTGCAGAGGGCTCGGGGCAGGCCCAGGACCCCTCCCCAGCCCAGTGGGCTCTCCCTCCCCATCCTGCCGGGGGTGCGCCGCTGGGTGTGAGCGCCATGCCCGGCCGAGTGCCGGGAGCTGGCGCGGGGCACCAGCTGAGCTGTGCCCATCACCGTTCATCCAGGCGCCACGGTCCAACCCTGGCAGGCGAGCAGAGCTTCGGGGCCCCGAGTCTGGGTGTCCCTCCTGCCGCCGCCTTCCTTCCCCCAGACTGTTGGGTTTTGTTGGAGGAGCCGGTCTGGTCCCTCCATCCTGTGCCAAACCTGCAGAGCAAGTTGGCAGCTGGGACCGCTGCTCTCTCTCCATCCTGTGACATCCAGCCCCGCATGTCACCTCCCTCGCGGGGTCCAGGGCTGCGCTGCCCACGGCCGATCCCTGCCTGATCCCCTGGCCAGGAAGGGGGGACAGAGCCCGGGTGGTGGGTGTTGGCTGTCCCCGTGGGAATCCAGGCTGGGACCAGCCAGCCTTCCTTGGTGTAAATTGGAGCAGGATCCGGTCAGCAGCGCAGATTCTCCTTTAGGAAATGGATGTAATTTTTGGTCTTTCTCAGTTTCTCACCCCCGTGCTCCCACTGTCCCTCTGAATGCATCCATGGCTCCCGGCCCTTGAGGACTCTGTCTGTGCAGGGATGGAGCAGGGGGAAGGCCACTGGGAGATGGGCATGGCTGGAAGGAGCATGTCAGCCCTTTCAAGCATTATTACAGCGCCGGCAGGGCTGGGAATGCAGAAATAGCCATCAAAGTGACCGTGGAGCATCCGAGCCTGGAGGGGCCCCTTTTGGCTGTGGGGGTGGCAGGAGCACTGACGTGGGAAGGTGTTGGTGTGAGCCAAGTTTGGGGCTGCCCTGGGTGTTGTTACCCCACTGAGCCTGGGCACCAGGACCAGCTCCAGGCATCCCTGCTCCAGAGAACAGGGTGACAAAACCGTGGTGTCCCCCCTCCAAGCCTGGGTGGGATGGTGCTGAGCTTGGTGCCCAAATCTCCCTCCCAAGTGCCAAGGCTTGTGCCGTGTGGGCTTGGAGGAGCAGCCCCCAGCCCTCTCAGCCCTCCTGCTGGACCTGGCTCCCAGCAGCTTGGGCAAGGCATGGGAGGAGTGGAGGGTGTTGGGAAGCCCAGTCTGGAGCTCCTTGGGGGCCCTTCCTTCAGCCTCCCCACCAGTAGCTCAGAGGCAGAGCCAGGCCGGGACCTGTGGGATGCAGAGCCTGTGTAGGTGGCTGGCGGCTGTGCTGCTGTGTGTCTCCCCAGCTCTGCCCACCCTCAAGGGCAGGATCAGGCCCTGTGCTGGGGTCTCATGGGTCAGGTGGTGCTGCTGCGGTGGGGGCTGGGGCTCCAGATCCAGGTTTTGCAGACGCTCTCATCTCTCCAACAAGCTGAGCCGAAACCCTGGATCCCACCCAGCCAGAAATTTGGATCTGGAGCCAAAGGTGACTCTTGGCCCTTACTGCCAACATGGGCGAAGCTAAAATCTGGATCTGAGCAGAAACAGGAGGAGCCTGGATCCAGCGCAGGGGCTGAATGTGTGGCTTGTGCTCCTTCTGGACATCAAATTGGATTTCCTGAAATAGCCTGTTGAAGACCAGAGCCCAGCAGGGACCGAATGACAGGTCACCAGGGGTGTGGAAGCCCCATCACGATCCTGGCTGCCTGCTTCAAGACGTTGGCAGCCAGCAATAATAGTAATATACGGTGCCATTGCTGGGAGAGCGCAGCGCTGGAGAGCTAAGAATAGCAGGCGAGACGTGCCAGCAGCGGGGGACTCACGGGGCGGGCAGGGGGCCGGGGGCTGCGGCTGGACGTGTCCCGGGGGACACCCTGGTGATGGGGTGGATGGAGGTGGCAGCTCCTCGCAGCAGGGAGGACATCCCTGTGGTGCAGGTGGCACAGGGCATGGCAGGTGCTGGGGAGGGTGAGGGGAGGGGGATGTGGAGAGCGGTGCCTGGTGCTGCAGACTCTGTGTAGTGCCCCTTCAGCCTGGCCTCTGGGCTTTGCCATCCCCAAGAACCAGGTGTAAAGCCTGCTCTGACAAAGTGGCCTCCAGATCGTGGCCATCTCAATGGCCCTGTGATGCCTGGTCCTTCTACGAGCAGCAGCACGGGGGGGGGGGGGCACCCGGACAGCCATGGACAGGGCAGACAGCTCAGCACTCCACACTCACCTCCTCCAAACCAGGCAGGATTGAGCCCCTTCTGCTCGCTCTGCCCTGCCCAGCAGCTCGTTCCCAGGGCTGTACAGTGTCACTGGCAAGGGGACAGAGAGGGCCTGGCCACCACGGGCCCACAAGCTGAGCTGCAGGGAGGCTGGGCTGCTCTCTGTCAGCTGCTGCGGCACGTGGCAGCAGAGCAAGTGCCCGTCGGATTAAGGAGAATTAATTTGTACTTTCCCCCTTTCTGTGGGGCCAGGGGTGCTGCAGCACCCAGTGTCCCCCTCCCACAAGCAGCTGTGCTCCTGCAGTGCCCATGTCAGAGCCTCTGCAACCTGCCCTCAATCCTAATTAGATTTTCCACGTCGCCCCCCAGCTCACTCCTCCCCAAATGCTGGAGCGGGAAGAAGCCATGACATGGTTTCTAATCAGCTTCTGAATTCAGATTCCTCTTGGCTGCTGTTGGAAGCTCCCCACAGCCTTCGTTTGGTGCTGCACAAGCAGGGTCTGCTCTGTGGCTCCCCTTGAAGTCAGTACCCCTGGGAGCGAGTGGCTCGGCACCTCGTGTGGAGGCAGCCAGGAGACCCTGTGGAAACACAGCGATGCTCGGTGCCAGTGACTTGAAGAGCACCCCCAGCACCCACCAACCCGCCGTGCCAGAGCAGGCAGCCTGCCTGCTGCCACCCGGCTCCGGCGGGCACTGTGGCTCTGGCTACTCCTGCCAAGCACTGGGCACCACTCCTGCTGGGGTTCATTCTGCGTCGCTCCCGGGCGTCCGTGCAGCTGGTGCGGGAGCTGGGCACGGTGCCTCGCGGCCGGTCCCGGTGCGGCTCCACTGCGGCCGGTGCATTGCTGGGTTTGGCTCTATCTCCGGCACCTAGACCTTGTCAGCAGCGAGTTGTGGCTCTGGGCAAAGCCAGGGGATGCAAACAGTTCCCAGCGCTGCCAACCCCCAATTAATAGCCTGTGAATCATGATGCCGTTGGAAGAGCAGATGTTTGCGGCGTGGTTGCCAGCGCTCAGTGTTTCACCAGGACTCTGGTTGGCCTTAAATTGGCAGCTCCGGGCAGCGGGTGGTGATGGGGCCTTGCTGCCTGCATGGCCCTCTCCTGCAGGAGGATGTTGGGGATGGGAATTAGCTGAAGTTTTTGGTGGGCAGAGGGAAGGGGGAGAACAGCCTGTCTGTGGGCATGTGGGGGTGCTGCACTGGAGTGAGAGGACTACAAAAGCTGAAGGCATCAAGTCCCAGTGTGACAGAACCTGCTGATGTTCCGTTCCTGGGGAACCTCTCATCTTCCCAAAGGGAGGCAGGCGCTGTGGTGGCACAGGGGATGCTGGGGCACTTGTTTGGGAATGGTGAAGTGGCTGCTCCTGGGGAAACACTGTATGTCTTGGAGGTGGCTGTCCCTGCTGTGGTTGGTGTCCCCAGATGTGGTGTTGGGGTGAGACCCCATGATGGTTGATGCACCCCAGGTCAGTGCCACTGGTGCAGCTGAGCTGAGGGATGACCTCATGTTTCATGTTTTGCGTCACGACACCCATCTGCCTCAGGCTCCCCTGGGCCCTCTCTGGGTGGGGGGACATTGCGGACAGCCCCACAGTAGGGGAACCACAGTGGGTGCCAGCCAGCAGGTGTGAGTGTGGGGAGCTGGTGGGGGCGAGGGCTGCGCTCAGGTGCCTGTGGGGTGCAGAGGAGTGAGTGGGTGGCAGGCGTGTGGGACGCTGCGAGTGGGAGCAGCCAGGTGCACGTGGCCCTGTAGTCGTCCAGGCGCACGGGGATGCAGCGGTGCTGAGATGCCGAGTGTCCATCTGGGTGTGCAGGGCCGGGTGTCCGTCCATCCATCAGCGTGCGGGGCTGCGTGTCCATCTGGGTGTGCAGGGCCGGGTGTCCGTCCATCCATCAGCGTGGGGGGCCGCGTGTCCATCTGGGTGTGCAGGGCCGGGTGTCCGTCCATCCATCAGCGTGCGGGGCTGCGTGTCCGTCTGGGCGTGCGGGGCGGTGCGTGGGCGTGCGGCGCTGCCGGCGTGGGCAGCCCCTTCCCGGGGGCTGTGTTGGTGCGCGGGGGTGGCCGAGCGCGCCGGGGAGCGCGCGTGGGTGTGTCCCAAGCGCGCGGGGGCGACGGCTCCGCCACCGCCTCTCGCCGGCTGGAAGGTGCCGGTGCCGGTGTCAGCGCCCGGAGCGTGGCCGCCGCCGCTGCGCTGCCGTGGGTGGCCGTGACCCCGGGGACGCCTCCGGCCTCGCTGCGCGGCCTGGCCGCGGCATGGGCAGCCCGCAGGGAATTTGCAGGATCAGAGGGAATCCAGCCGCTGTGCCGCGGCCATCCTCCGGCTCCTGCCGAGCCCAGGCCGGCAACTTCATGGCTTAGCAGCAGCGGCGGGTGAGTGGGGTGGTGGGTGGGAGGGGAGAGGGCCTGGCTCCGTGCAGGGGGCTCCATGCCTTGCAGAGCCCCAGTCCTGGGAGAGCCCTGCTTTGTGCCCAGCTGTGCCAGTTCAGCGAGCCCCCCCGGCCCGGGCAGAGCGGGAGCCCCCGGGCAGCCCACAGCCCTAACCCTTTCATGGCCGAGCCCTACTCCCTGGTAGCCACGTTCTCGCCTCAGTATGCAGCCTGTGGCTCCCGCCCAGCCCTCGCTCAGACGAGCCTCGGCACAGCCGGGAAGCTCGGCCGACCGGGATGGGGGGATCCCAGCCCCCAGGTCTCTGCTCCCGTTCCCTGCGGAGCGGGGCTGGGGGCTGTGTGTGCTGGGCCGGGAGCTGTGCACATTGAGGGGGGTGCACTGGGGCTGGGGGCTGTGTGCAATGGGGAGTGTCTGCTTGGGCTGGGGGCTGTGTGTGTTGCAGGGGGGTGTGTGCTGGGCCTGGGGGGGGTGGGAGCAATGTGCGTTGGGGGAGAGGGTGTGCTGAGTGGAGGCTGTTAATTGCGGGTGTAGGGAGCAGGGCAGGGCTGCACCTCTGTGTACACGAGGGACAGGGTCCCCTCTGTGTGTGTGTGTGTGTTGGTCCGTGGATGGAGCCGGGGAGCCCCAGCTCTGCCTGCCAGACGGCCCCGCTGCCAGGGAGCGGCACAGCCGGTGCTGACATCTGTGCTTCGAGCCCTGGCTGTCTTCAGTTAGCTCCTTGGCACAGTCACAGTGGCAGTTGGGTCCCTCCGTACCTCTCCGTGGTTTCCCCCAGCACCTTGCCTCTCCGTGACACAAACCTGCATCTCTGGAGTGTTTTCTTGGAGGGGAAACTGAGGCAGGAGTGAGGGAAGCAGCAGAGCCCTCTCCTGATCCCTGTCATCCTGAGGCTTGATCCCATGCCTCACCCTGCCTTGTTTTTTCCTGCCAAGTGATGCCAAGAGCAGGGGGGAAGCGAGGGCGTCCTGGGACACAGCTCCAGGGCCCTGGAGCCGCCCGGCTGCTCCTGCTGCTGTCTGGCACATCCCTGGCCTGGGGCTGCGAGAGGGGCTGGCGGCGGGGCCGCAGCACGGCCGCCTGTGGCACATGTTGTTGGGCGGTGTGGTGACACTGGTGGCAGTGGTGGCCACGGCGGCAGTGGTGGCCATGGTCACAGTGGCGTCTGTAGAGGCTGTGGCGGTGGTGGTCGTGGTGGGAGTTTATCGTGGTGGGAGTTTGTAGTGGTGGCCATGGTGGCGGTGGTGCCATGGCAATGGCAGTGGTGGCTATAGTGGCAGTGGTGGCCATAGTGAGAGTGGTGGCCTTGGTGGTGGCGATGGTGGCCGCGCTGGCCATGGTGGGGCTGGCCATGGTGGCGCTGGCCATGGTGGGGCTGGCCATGGTGGCGCTGGCCATGGTGGCGCTGGCCATGGTGGCGCCGGCGGGCGCTGTCCGCGGTGCTGCTCCCCGAAGGTCCGAACTGCAGAGGCGGCGCCGCGGCGGGTCCCGACCCTCGCTCCCCCGGGGGTGCCCACGGGCGCGCTGGGGCTCGGGGTCCCCCCGCTTCCCTGGGGACGTCCCGCCCTGCCCCTGGCCTTTGATGTGCGGTAGCTCCAGACAGGGCTGGTGGGACGGGAAACCATCGACAGCTGTGCCCGTCACCCCACGCCCTGCCACCCTCAGGTGTGCCCGTCCCCCACACCCTGCCCGCTGGGCTGGGCACAGCCTTTCCTCCACCGGGCGCTGCTGATCGTCCTGCCGGGCAGGTCGGACAGGGACGGGTTGTTGTGAGTCGGGCTGGAGAGCGGGGCAGGGCAGAGCAGGGCACGTGGGGACATGGGCCACCAAGGCTCCATCACTCCCTGACGGGTTTGGGACAGCCAGGGAGGGGCTGCCGGCCCTGCTTGGTGCTCCCCGGTAGGCGCAGGTTGGCTGATGGGAAGTACCTGGAGCAGCTGGTTGGTGACACTGTGCCCACCTCGGCCCCCCAGAACCGTGTCCCCAACCGCAGTGCCGGTGTCACTGCTCCCAGAACAAAATGTCAACCCATGCAAATGAGACTGCGGGAGCGGCTGATTGAAGGGCCCTGCCCCGCCCCGGAGTTGCAATCAAATATGCAAATGGCTCCCGAGGAGGCTAGTGAAGGCTATTAATAGCGGGGACAAGGCTGGGAGAAAGCGTGGTGTTCCTGAGGGAATGAGCCTGGGGATGAGCTGGTTCTGCTTGTCCCTCTGCCCAGCCTGTCCCTCTCTTCAATGCCCTGGGCAGGTGACAGGTAGTCCCTGTGGGGAGCCCATGGGCACCAGGTATTGCTTTGGGCACCGTCAGCCTTTGCAGGGCAGGTGCTGCCCGTGTGCCCACTACCCAGTGCCCAGAGTGTGTCTTGGTGCTGGACACTGGAAAAACCTGTGGGAAAATCGTAGAAAACCCTGGAGATTTCATCCCTGGGAAGTCAAACCAGGAGGGATGAGGTGCCCGGTGGGACCTGGGCACTGCTGGGGGGGGTTACTGTGGCTCGGCCTGGGCAGGGAGCTCAGCCTGAGGCAGCTGTCACCATGCCACGGTAGGGAGGGAGGAATGGGCCCCCTCCCACCCCCCACCCTTCACCCTGAGCTTCCATGACCCCTTCCCCCTCCTGGTTTCCCTCCGTTGCCATTGAGGCAGAGGACATCCCTCTCCTGCCAGCTCTGGTGTGAGCACCAGGCACTGGGCTGTCCCCAGTGTCCACAGCCAGTGCAGGGGTCTCGGTGTGCTTGGCCCCTGCTGCAGTCCCTCCACCCTGTCTCTTGGGTTTGGGGCTCCAGGAACCATCTGACCTTTTTTTAGAAAATTGCGGAAGTCAGGCTGGAGTCAACAGTAACTAATTATTTAAAATCTGAAACTGGAATAATTAGCCCAATTAACAGTCTCAGGTGACGTCTGATTCCATCTGATAACAGCCCAAGGAAGAGGGAAATTAATTAACCCATCAGCCTGACATTTGTAGGTCACCACTGGCTCCTCATGACGTGGGGGTGGGAGCAGGGCTGGTTTGGGGGGTCCCATCTCTCTTGGTGCAAGGAGTCTGCACCCTTTGGGGTCTCAGTGCAGGGAGGGGGCTGTGGGTGAGCCCAGGTGCCACCTGGGGGAGATGGACTGAGGGTTGCTGGGTGTGGGGACGGGGTGCTGCTGTCTGAGGCCAGGGTGCCGGGCAGGGGGACGGGCTGGGTGTCCCCCAGAAACGCCACAGCCGGTCCGTGCGTGAGGCGGCAGCTGTGGGCCTTTAAGGTTGCTGTGGAAACGGTGCTGCTCGTTACCGGGAGGAGCCTCCTGCTCTCCAGGCAGGGCCCCCCCCATCCCTGCAGGAGGGGACCCCCACCCCGGGCACCTGGGACTCCACAGACCCTCGCGTCTGCGGAGGGACGTGGCGAGGGCACGGCTGTACTCACGCAGGTGGGTGGCCTTGGGTGTGTAGCCCCCTCCAGCACGGACCCCCCACCCCAGCTTGCCCTTGGCATGGCCGGTGGTGGCAGGTAGGGCTGTGCATGCCTGGACACACCTGGACACACCTGGACCCACATGGACACACCTGGACCCACATGGACACGCATGGCCACGAGTGCATCCTGACCTGCCCGTGCAGCCCAGCCGCGCCCCCAAGGCCCCTGGGGACCCTGTCCTCACACCTCGGCTGGCACAGGGACCTGGCTTGGCACCCGGGCTGTGCTGCCTCCCCCCGGCATGGCGTGGGGCCCGTGGGGAACAGAGTGTGCCAAGGCAGAGCCCCCGGCTGCAGCCCGGTGCCGCACACAGCTCTTGGAGTTTTAATGAGGTAAATTGTATAAAAAGCTCAGTTTGCCCTAAATGCCCATCCCTGCGTGAAACTGCTGTGGCGCAGCCCGGGCACACACCGGGAGCTGGGCAGGGGGCTACGGGGCTGGGCACATGCTCCCGGGCTGGGCACGTGGCAACAGCAGCAGGAGGAGGAGGACGAAGGCGGTTTAGCACATTTGCAATCATTTCCCTCCTCCCCCCCAAGTTTACAGCTTACCTCAGCGGCTTATCAGCCTCCAATCTCATTAAATCAGGCAAATTGTAGCATCTGATATTTTATGGAGATTAAGGTGTGCGCCCAGACTCTATAATTATCAGCAAAGATGTATTTACAATACCTTGTTGCTAGTAAACAAAAAATAACTTCAGATCAAAGCTCTCTTACAGGGGAATAAATCTGCCCATCGAGCCCCGCTGCGGCACACGGCAGGGAGACACCGGAGCCGCCCGGGGTGGGTGGGCATCACGGGGGGACATGCAGGGGGTGTTTCGGGGATGTCCTCGGTCCCACGTGGCTGCTGCAAGTCCCATGTGCTGGATCCATCCCCAGGGTCTCCCTTGCGGGCATCTCCCATGAGAGCCTGGTTGCACCCACCCCTCCGGCCACGGCTCCACCGGGGATTTCCACCCCAGGGACCTCCCTGCTGAGGCAAGTCCAGGATTTATCGGCACATGTGCGTTGCCCCTGGATTCCTCACGGCAGTGGGAGCGCTGCGGATTACCGATGTGGTGACGCTGGTTTATTGCTGCCTGAAGTGGATTTATCCGTGCGGCAGGGCCCGGGCTCGCTGCCGGTGTAAATCACCGCGGCATGGCTGGCAGGAGCCTCAGCGCCGTGGCTGCATCCCGACAGGCCCTTGGCATTCCAGCCTCCCCGGGGGTTTTGTGGCCAGGCTCTCCATGGGACCATGCGCTCCACACCACGGATCAGCTGCCCCTTCTCCATCTCACTCTTGTGCCCACTGAAACGAGAATAAAATGGTGATAATGCTGCAGACGTCCTCTGGAAAGGGCTCTGAGGCAGATGAAAAGCCCTACTTAAGAGTGAGGCCATTATTATTAATAACTCGGAGTGAGGCTGTAAATTCAGCCGACACAGCTATTATGGGAAATGAACCTGCTCCCGTGCCGGATCGCAGGCTGCCAGGTGTGGGATGGGGATGAGCACGGGAGAGCGGGGCCGGATGGCCCCATGGCTGCTGGCTGGGTCATGCCCACAGCCCTGGGGCAGATGGCCAGAGGGGACAAAACCTCGTGGCTGTCACTGGCTCCATCTGGGCTCTCTGGGATGACTTCTTGGCTTTTCTGGGAAGGCTGGAGGTGTGAGGGAGGGATCCTGGAGCATAGGTCTGCTCCCAGCGGGAAAGGTGACCGAGCTTTGCAACAAGGCTGAGACCTGGCCCAAGCTCAGGTCAGGGGTGATGTGAGGAGCATGGCCAGAGCTGGGTGCTGGGAGAGGTGCAGCTGGCATGAGGCTGGGCTGGGCAGGAACCGCCGTGGCCGTCCTGGGCAGACTGTGCCCATCTGGGGAGTGCCCAGGGCAGTATCACACCTTGGCAAAGGTTGCATTAAAATAAAAATAACCTGGTACCATTCAGTGCCCGCTGCCTGCAGCCAGTCAGCAAAAGGCAAAGAGCTGCCATGGCTCCCATTGCATCGGGATGATTTCACCTCTGGCATTGCCACCCCTGAGCGGGGCAGCCCTGGGGCTGGTGGGTGTCCAGGGAGCCAGAGCTGGGCGTGGGGCCAGGCAGGGGGTGCCGTGAAGGTGTGGAGTGCCATGAGGGTGCCACACGGGTGTCACAGGGGTGTGCAGCAGTGGCCATGGGCTCGTGGTGCTGCCTGCACCCGGCTCAGGAGCTTCTGCGGGGGAACGAGCTTTGATATAAATATCTTTTTGCTCAGCACACGACCTACTTTCCAGACAATGCCATTAGCCTCCCGACTCCCTCATTCATCTTCTGCCGTCCTCCCCCAGCCTGCCCCGCACTGGCACCCGTGCCAGCATGGCACACGGGCCGTGGAGTGGTGAGCCAGGATGGGCACCTGGCTCGGTGGCACCATGGGGACCCCGTGCTGGGCTTGGGGCCAGCCAGCAGCCCCGTTCCCGCAGCTGGCAGGGGGCTGTTCCTGCCTGTCCTCTGTCCCTGCTCTGGCTTTGTAGAGGGTGGCTGGGTCCCCTTGGGGGTTTCTCCACCCCATCCCACAGGATACTCAGATCTGCCTCCTTCCCTGCTGCCTCCAGCCCCGTTCCCTGCAAAGTCCTGGCTGGCAAATGGCCTCATGTGGGAGATAAGTCCATGTGCCTTCTTTTCACATTGCTACAGCCTCATCCAGGGACATCCTCGCCCAGGCACAGCTTTGTTGTTGGATACATCCTGGTCAGGGCAGAGGGGAGCACAGTGAAGCAGCCACGCTTTGGCTCAGGGCTGGCCCAGGGGCAGCGTGTGGAGTCAGGACCCCTCCTGGGCACCCCCAGAGCATCCCTGGTGCCGGGCCCACACACGTGGTTCATCCGAGGACGATCCTGAAGGAGCTCCCATGTGCTGTCAGAGGCTGTACCAGGCAGCTGGCAGCCAGTGAGCGGCTGGTGGGATTAGGGGTAGGTTGGGCAGAGGGTGTCCGGTCCCACTGGTGTGACACTGCCCAGCCCCTCTGGCTTGTGGGGACAGCCCTGACACCAGTTTTCCCCCCAAGAGCTGGAAACCCCTCTCCAGGCCCACCACCTGCACACCTCTGTGCACCCCCGTGATGAGCCCCCGCTCCTCCCCTGCAGCTAAAATTAAATATTCAATTTGTATTGCTGGTAAATCCTGCAAATCTCTTTTATCTCTAAGCTGTTGTAGCAGGAATATCGGTGGTGTAATCTCCATGGGGCTCATCTGCTGCCCTTCACAGCTCCTCAGCTTGGACCACGCTCCTCTTTCCCCGCATTTCACTCTGGGATGCTTCTGGTGGTGGAGCAGGTCTCCAGTGCCAGCAGCAGAGCACCCCACGGCACCCATCCTGCGGGTGCTGCTGGTTTCGGGGACAAGGGTGTGGGTGGTCCCCAAACTGTGATGGAGGTGCCCTTGCCCAGGTGATCCAGGTGGTCCCACCAGAGTGTCCCCCATGCCTGCCGTGTCCTCACTCACCAGCCGTGCACCCCCGCCCCTCTGTCCCCGCGCTAAGAGCATTGTGCAGAATTATGTATTTAAATATTTAGGTTTTCATCAGCTTTGCAAATTAAGCCCATCCATTAAAGCGGCAGTTTGAGTCCTCTGCTGGCGAGCTGGGCTGTGCCACGCCTCGGGCTCGCTGTGCTCATCCCAGCCCTGGCCCCAGGGGATGCAGCCTGGGAATGGGACGTGATGGCCCGGAGCATCCCTGCTGGCACAGGGACCGAGGGCTCCGCTTCCTCGCCGTTCCTGGAAACTCCGGCCCCTGCGGCCCCGCTGCGGGAAGAGCCGTGGGAGGGGACGGTGCTGTGAAGGGAACCGGTTGGGATGGGTGTTATTTGGGGTTGGAGCGGGGAGTGCCGCGTGCCGGGGAAAGCAGGATGAGGAGCAGCCAGCGCTGGTGGCAGGTGAGAGCCCTGGCTCAGCCAAGCACCTGGCAGGAGCAAAGCAGGGATGGAAGTGCCAGCCTGCCGGGGGCTCAGTGCGAGTGAAGCTGGGGATGGAAGGGTCAGCCTCCCCAGGGGCTTGGAGGGAATGGGCAGGGGGTGGCCAGAGATTGTCACTGCTCCCATGCTCAGTGCTAAGGCTGTGCTGCCCCGAGATCACCAAAGAGGCTTTGGAGTGATCCCTGGCTTAAGTCATTACACGGCATGGCCAGGAGGTAAGTGGCTCTTTAAGCCTCGGCAGCATGGCCCGTCTGGTGGCTCCGTGCGGGTGGGAGGGAAGAATGGGGGTGATGGGGAAATGGGGCTCATCCAGCACCGCTGCCAGCTGGGGCCCCTGGCACAGCTGCAGGGTCTGAGGGGGCTGCCATGGCCCGCCCGCCTGGGGCACTGCTGGTCCCTGGAGTGAAGTGCCCGGTGGGAATGTGGGCAGAGCCCCCAGGGTGAGTGTGGCACAGGGGGATGTCCCTGCTCGTCCCTTCCCTTTGCTGCAGGTGAAATCAGGCTGTGGCGTCTCCGTCCCGTTGGGCTCCCCGGTGTCACCTGTGTGTCCCCCTTTCCCACCAAGCCCTGGAGGACACTGGAGGAGAGTGTCGGCTGCCGCTGGCCCCAGGCAGTGCAGGCAGATGTCGAGAGTGTCCATGGGAGGGGAGCTGTCCGTGGGCATCACCGGTGATGGGTGCTCATCCATGCGCTGCAGTGCCCACGAACCCTGTGCCAGCTGGGGTCCCTGGAGCCCTGCCTGGCCTGGGGGTCCCTCCAGGGTGGTGTCCCAGCACAGTTGGCTGCACTCCTGATGCTCTGGCTGTGGGGTCCCAGCTCTGGCAGTCGATGTCCCATGTGCCATGTCCTGGCTTCTGTGGGCAGGATGAGCATCACTGCGGGGCCAAGGGGGCTGGAGGTGCCTGTGCCATGGAGCTTCTCACCTCAGCCAGCCCTTCCTCTGCTGGCACCTCCACAGGGATGCTGCCATGGCCCATTCCTCATGCCACCTCTTTCCTTCTCAGCCGGCTTCCTGGGATCTGGCTGCCAGGCCTGGGTGCTCCCCATCCTAAAGGGCTTTTGAAGATGTGGCTCTTCCACCATGATCTGGGTTTGGGCTTTGCAGGGATGGAGTGCCAGACTCCTCTCTCCGCTGGCTTTGCCTTGGCAGCTCCAGGATGCTCCAGCTCCCTTGTGCACCTGGCACAGCAGCACGGCTCTTGCCCCCAGAGAATCAGGTCTGGGGCCAGGGTGGGTGGTCCTGTGCTGTGCGTGCTGTGCAGGAAGGGGGTTCCTGTTCCCCCTGTGGTGGCAGCAGCCAGAGTCACTGGTGTTGTGGAGGGGAGTCCCAGTGCTGGCGGCCGTGCCGAGATCCCTGGCAGCTGGGAGTGTCGTGGCCGTATTTCCTCGCTCTGCTCCAGGAGTAATTGCTCAGATGGGGACGTGGGGCAACTCCCATCCCTCTCCTGGCATGGTAATGAGTGAAGAAGACTCAAAGACAAATGGCTCATTAAGAAGCAGTGCTGCATTGCAGGATTTTTCATCCCACCAACCGCTGCATCAGCAGAGGCAGCACCTCTTGCGCTCGCTCTCCCAGCCCTGGAGAAGGAGCTGTCAGGCAGCTGGGGCTGGTGCCAAAATTAATCATGTGCTTAATAACGTGCCCGGCCCGTCGAACGGCCTGTCCTCAGCCTCCCGGCGGGTGGAGCGGGGCGGCCGTGCCGGGCTGGAGCCCTGGGGCACCGTGGGTTTGGGTTTGGTGCCTGGGAAGCGCCTGTGCTCAGCAAGAAAGGACGTCCCACGGCAGGGCTAAACCAGGGGAGATGCCCCCGGCCTCGGGGTGCCAGAGCCCCCCAGTTACGTCGGGGTGCCAGAGCACCCCAGCTCTGTGGAGGTGCCAGGTTCCCCAGATTTGTTGGGGTGCCAGAGCCCTCCAGGTTTGTCGGGGTCCCAGCCGGCTGTGCTGGGCAGCGCGGTGCTTATGGCCCTTCTCAGTGGCCTGGGTAAACATTTCTTTCTCCACTCACATTTGCAGTTCCTCAGCTCGTGTTCATCTTTCATGACTTTTTAAAAATCTTGCCTCATCCCTTTTTTCCAGTGGTGCCCGGTTGGATCCTGCCCCTCGCAGCCCTCTGCAGGCAGTGCCTGCCTGCAGCTGCTCTGTTTTCTTTTATTAACAGTAATTGGTTTTGATTTCCTGATTGCAGCCAGGGTATTTTCTGTGATCTTTGCATCCTGCTCACACTGTTTTCCTCTTTCCCTTTTCCTTTCTCCCCTTCCCCCTTTTCTCTTTCCTTCTCCTCTCTTTATTCCCCCTTTCCTTTCCTATTCCCTTTCTGTTTCTTCACCATTCCCCTTTCCCTTTCTTCACCTTTCTCTTTCCCTTTCCCCTTTCTGTGCTAAATTAGGTGATATCTTACCAAGCCCCTCTTTTTTTTCCTCCAGGCTGAGTAAATTTTACTAATTCAGCCTCATAAAATAACAGAGCAATTAGTAATAAAATAAAATGTTTGCTTTCCACAACCCTTGTCGCTTACAATGAGCTGGGAAAGAGTAAATAGATTAAAAGCACGGCGGAAATGACCTGGCGGTATTCCATATTTATTTTCTTCCGACGACCGTAGATCAAATTTGCTCAGCCCCTAAGTGGGAAAACCACTTTATTTTATTTTTTTTCCTCGGCTCCAGCTCGCGCGCGGTGCCGGGCGCTCACGCTGCGTGTTTGTTCTCTCCTGCTTTCATCCCAAGCCATAAAGGTCCCCAGCAGGACCCAAGCTGGCAGAACCTCGCATTAATTTGCAGAGCAGAACGGGCCGAGCTCGCGCCTCTCTCAGGCTGGAAGCTGGAAAAAGTCCCTTTGCTGATGCTGGAAAGCCGGGGTGGCGGGAGGAGGCTTTGTGGAGCGAGCGGCCGGATCCGGAGCAAATGAAAGTCGATGGCGAGGTGGCCGCTGGGCCAGCTCCGGCACCCGCTGGCAGGGAATTGCATAACAGGATGGGACTGGGGATGGTTTTGGGGCTAAACTGGGTGAAACACGTGGCTGTGGCCGTGTGGAGCTGTCCCCGTTGCTGCGCTGGTGTGGGGTGGCCTCGGGGGAGGATGGAAGGCTGGGCTGATAAAAAATACACAGGGAGGTGGGTCAGGCTGGTTTTGGGGAGGAACACCCTTGTTCTGGCTTCATCTCCCTCCTGCTCCTTCCCCAGAGCCTGCTGCCCCTGGGATTCCCAGCGTGGAAGAGCTGCTGCTGGCAGGGCCATGAGGACAGCATCCCCCTGAGCGCCGGGCGGTGAGTGCCACCAACAGGCTTCACTGGGACCCTGGCATGGGCTACCCATGGTGGGGCTGCCGGGGAAGGGCAGCGGGCCAGGACCTCCCCGAGTGCAGGGCCATCAACTTGAGGTTAGACCTGGAAATGTTGGAAAACCCAGTCTTGCCCTGTGTAAGGGAAGTTTGCCAGACCCAGACATTGTGGTGGGGTTTTGATGTCCTCTCACCTCCCCACTGGTGTTCCTGGAGCTGGAGGAAAGATGGGAGGATCCTGGGTGCTGTGAGGTCCCAGGGAAACTTGGGCTCCTGATGGGTCTGCCCTGAATCCCTGCAGCCCTGGGCCTCGGCACGGCGCTGCCTCCAAGGCAGGGATCTCATGGGGAGCTGCTGGGAAGTGGAACTGTCTCTGCCAAGTGCTCCTATGGGAAATTAAGCAGGAGGCTGAATTTCAGGACGGCCTGGAGCACCAGGGACTACGAGCCCCTCTCCTCCCTGTGTTGACCCTCGCAATGGGGAGAGACATCAGAGGGAGGTGGTGGTGGGGAGCCGCTGGTGGGAGTTTCTCCAGGCTCTGGATGCAATAAAGGCAAGGAGTGAGTTATTTGTAATGGTAATTATGCTCTTCCAGTTTATCCTAGCACATAATTGTGTGGGCGGTAGGTTCCCACTGGTGGTAATTACCCCGGTGTTAAATGGCACAAAATTCAGCTGGGCTGGGTTTTTTCCCCCCTGACTTGAGTCTGTGCTTTGGTGGCACAAATCCCTCCATCCGCTGCGCAGTGGATCGCCCTTCGACGGGACATCTCGGCCATCTGCCCATGAGCCACACTCTGGCCGGCTGCCCCAGTCCCATGTGCCAGCCTCCTGCCCACACTGCCCTCCTGGGACAGGGGAGAGGAGCGGGCTGGGCGGCCTCTCCCATCCTCTGCACGTGGCCATCCCCGCTGGCACATGGGAACAGGGACCCTGGGCTGTGCTGCCTGTGCTGAGCCCCACAGGATCACTCCCGACCGCTTCTCCATCCCGAGGTTGCCCTCAGGGAGCCTGGCTGGTCCCTGGGCAAGGCATAGACGCCCGTGTCGCCTTGGTGAGCGGGGACATGGATCCTTCACCACGGCACGTCCCCACCCGCTGCCAGCGCTCCGCAGGTGCGGGGGAGCTGCGGCGCTGCCTCGCCGGCGGTTCCGGTGTTGTTGAATTCCTGCACCTGCTGAGCACAAAAGCCCGGCGGGCTCGTGCTGACGGGCTACGCAGATATTTTGACTCCTTCTTGCTGCCGCGGCAGCAATATTTGGATCAACTGAGAGCTTCCCTCCCCGAGCAGGACATGATAGCTCAGCCCGTGGAGGCAGAGCTGGGCTGGGAGTCTGTCTGTCTGTCCGTCCTTCCATCCTGCTGCTTGATCCCAGGGCAAGGAGGCGGCTCCATCCCACGCTGCTGCTCCTGCTCCTCGCAGCAGCTCTCCCGGGAGGGGAGAGGCGTCTTCTGTACCAGCTGCAGCATCCTTCTGTTCAGGTTAAGACGCAGCAATTAGGGAGCCTTGTTAGAGCAGGAGTGGGATCTGAGGGTGGGGAGCGGTGCAGGATGGAGCCATCCAGCCTTGAAGCCAGGAAGGAAGGTGGTGGTGGCTTGGGGCAGATGTGTTCCCAGGGCCCTGTCTGCTGCTCAGGGCCAAAATGCCGTCGCGGCCCGCTCCCACAGCCCTTGGGGACCCACAGCTGCTCTCCCCTCTGGGGCTGCTCAGGGACACAACCCCCTCTCACACAGCCCTGGCCCTCCCAGTGTCCCTCAGTTCTAGTCTCCGTGGTCTGATCCCCACATGCTGCAGGGAACGTCCCACGGTCACCTTTCCCTGCAGCCAGTCTCCGAGACGTGCTGCCTGCAGCACCCTGCCCAAATATGATAACAAGAGTGTTAACGATGCCTGTTAATTAGCTGAGATACTCCGGAGAATAAGTAATTTGCTCATTTACAGTCAAACTAAAGACAGAGCCTTTGAGGGACCGTAAGGCACACAAACCTCCATGGGTGCAGGCGGCTCCAGCGGCTGGCGCGGGCTCAGCCTGGCTCGATACCGTCCGTCCTCCTGCTTCGGCCTGGGGCTGCCCCTCACACAGCACAGCCACCTCTGCTCCTGCCTCCCCATCCAGAGGACTGGCAGGGCAGGAGGGCCCTGAACTGTGGGTCTCCATCCACAGCTCCATGTGCGGCTGGATGGAGACATCAGAGCGCGGCCCCCCCGCGCCCCGCAGCAGCTCATTAGCGGTGCTGTGAATCGCAACGGCTGAAAAACCCAGCCAGAGCCGCTTTCTAATGGAGAAACACTTCATAATATTTGGTGTCGGAGAAGAAAACACGGATCTGCTGATGGCAGCGTGTCCTCCCTCGCCGTCTGCAGGCCCTGCTGCCTGCATCGCTGCCGGCAGCACCTTCTCCTTCCCACTGCCCCCTCTGAGCACCTGAGCTGAGGCTGACCCGCGGTGCCTGGCCCGGGCGCTGTGCTCTTGTCACCACGAGGAGAGCCAGGATTCTGGTGCTTCACAGGGCCTCACCCAGCGCTGAATCCGGCCCTGGAAGCTTCCCAGCCTCTTTAGCTGGTTCCTGTGAGGTAGCCCCAGTGTTCTGCTGGTGGTGGGGTGCAGAGGGGATCTTGACACTCTGCCTGTCCCTGTCCCCACAGATGAGCCCGCAGGGACATCCCTGCGAGATGCCGACGCTATGGGGTGGGTGCTGAAATGATGAAGGGCTACCATGGGGAGCGTAGCCAGACACAGCCCTCCTCCGGCCACCGCTGCCGCTGCATCCCAGAGGACTGCGAGCATCCCGCCGACTACATCCCGCACGGCCCCGAGGGCCAGCCGCCGTACCTGCTCAGCCCCAGCGAGCCGTGTTCCCTGGAGCATCCCTACTGCCCGGCGCAGAGCCCCGGCACGGCCAGCGAGTGCCCGGGCGGGCCCCTGAGCGAGCCGCCCTCCGCCAGCGCCAGCAGCACCTTCCCGAGGATGCATCACGCGCAGCAGCCCTACGACTCCTGCGACGAATGCATGGCGACCGCCCACCCTGCTAGCAAGATCAACCGCCTGCCCCCCACGCTGCTGGACCAGTTCGAGAAGCAGCTGCCGCTGCACCACGACGGCTTCCACACGCTGCAGTACCCCCGGGCCGGCGGCGCCGAGCCCCGCAGCGAGAGTCCCAGCCGCATCCGCCACCTCGTCCACTCCGTCCAGAAGCTCTTCGCCAAGTCCCACTCCCTGGAGGCGCCGGCCAAGCGGGACTACAACGGCGCCAAGATGGACGGCCGCGGGGACGGCTACCACCACCACCACCACCACCATCACCACCACCACCACCAGTCCCGCCATGGCAAGCGCAGCAAGAGCAAGGACCGTAAGGTGGACTCCCGGCACCGGTCCAAGATGTTGGGCTGGTGGAGCTCCGACGACAACCTGGACAGCGACAGCAGTTACATGGTGTCCGGCCGGCACGCCGCCGACCAGGGCACCCAGTACTGCGTGGACGCTCCCGAAAGTGCCTTCAGAGACTTGACCTTGAAGAGTCTAAAGGGCGGCGGGGAAGGAAAATGCCTGGCCTGTGCCGGCATGTCCATGTCTCTGGATGGTCAGACGCTCAAGAGGAGTGCCTGGCACACCATGACCGTCAGCCAGGCCCGTGAAGCCTACCCCAGTGCCGGCGGCACCGAGAAGACCTTGATGCTTCAGGAAGCAAAGGCCAAAGACCGAGCATACCAGTACCTGCAGGTGAGGGGCTGGGCAGGGCGAGGGGACTGGGGCTGACCATGCCATGGGGTGAGCCAGGGCTGGGACCCTCCATCCAGCAGCCTAGGGTGCTGTGGGGATGCTCCAGATCTGCTCCGTGTCGCCAGTGCCCATTCCTGTGCTGGTCCCTGCTGTCCCCTTGAAGCCCATCTGCTGCCTTCTGCCCTGTGCTGGATTTGGGGTCAGACCAGCTCTGTCAGCTCAGGGCCACCAGCAGCCCTGTGTCTGCTCCCTTCTCGCTGCTTTTATCCTGCCTGTGTGCCTGGCTGGGTGCCACTGCCTGCCTCATCACCAGGCTCCCTTCTAGGTCACCCCCCTTCCAATTAAAAGCTAATTAACTCTTCTCTCCCTTTCCCGGGGGAAGGAGACAGGGAGCAGCAATGCCGTGCTGGCCGGGGGTGGGGGTGGCCAGGGCCAGTCTCTGCTGGCAGCGGGGGCATCGGGGCAGGGTGCCGGCCCCACCACCCTCACTGTGGGCCCTGGGGGACACCATCCCCCTGCCACTGCCCTGTAAGGACCCCGTGGTGCTGGCGTCAGCGGCACGTGGCGGGACTGGTGCCCGATACGTCAGGCGGGTGCTGTACTGGCATGGGTGGGATTTGGCCGAGACGCTCCTGCCGGGGGGGCTGTGAGGTGGGACCTGCTGCGCCACCCCACACTGTGGGAATGGGGAGCTGTGCCTGTTAGGAGGGAACTGCTCTCCTGGATTTTGGGGCTTTCCAAAGGGGTCAGAGCCCCCAGGGTCTGTCCCTGCAGCTCTGGGGTGCGTGGGGAGGGCAGGGGAGCCGGGCACACATGCTGGACTTGGGATGGGCTTCGGCTGGCACATGGCTCGGCTCTGCATCCCACCTGTGGGACCCCGGCCACCGCATCCTCCCACTCTTGCTTCCTGCTCCAGGTGCCGCAGGACGAGTGGAGCGGGTACCCGGCGGGCAAGGACGGGGAGATCCCGTGCCGACGGATGCGCAGCGGCAGCTACATCAAGGCCATGGGCGACGAGGACAGCGCCGACTCGGACATCAGCTCCAAAGTATTGCCCAGGGCGGCCACGCGGCGAGACAGCTACCGCCGCTCCTCCAGCGCCGACCAGGCCAGGACCAAGTAAGGGTTGTTGCCTCCCGGCCCTGTCCCAGCACTGCAGGCAGCAGCGGGGCCATGGGCCGGGGCTCCCTGGGAGGACAAGTGGCATGTCCCTGCTCACGGCAGTGTTCCTGCTCATGGCATTGTCCCCACTCACGGCACCGTCCCCACTCATAGCACTGTCCCTGCTCAAAGCTGTGCTCCCCAGTGCAGCAGCGCCGAGCCCTGTCCCTGCTCTGTGTCAGGGCACTGGGGGGGACCTGGCTGTGCTGGGCTTTGGGGGGATCTGCTGCTGCAGCCACATGCAGAGCATGGGGAGAAGAGGCATGTTCAAAGGGGGATGACTGGAACGTGCTCCAGTCCCAGCGGGTGACAGTTTTGGGGGCAGTGAGGAGTGAGGACAGCAGCGGTGTCCGGCGGGAGCATCTCTGCGGCTGCGTTTCCGAATGCTCTGCTGGAATGTGTTGCTTTTGGTGCTATCCCTTCTATTCCCACTGTCTCTCATTAGGTTTGCAAGTAGGCACTATTCTGATTCATATATCTGTAACTGTCCCAGCTGCTGCACGCCACCGCGAATGCTCCCGCGGGGACAGAGCTACGGGCGTTCCTTCACCACCGGCCAGGTACGTTCCATGGCACAGGTGCCACGGGGCAGGTTGGGGCAAGGATGTGGTGGATGTCGCTCTGAGCATCCCTTGCCCTGGCTCAGCCTCACCCACCGCTCTCCCCAGATCAATGACGAGCTCAACCACCAGTTTGAGGCTGTCTGCGAGTCGGTTTTCGGCGAGGTGGAGTCGCAGGCCGTGGAGGCGCTGGACCTGCCCGGCTGCTTCCGCATGCGGAGCCACAGCTACCTGCGGGCCATCCAGGCGGGCTGCTCCCAGGACGACGACTGCCTCTCGCTCTTCTCCATGTCGGCCCCTCCTGGGCCGCCCATCACCAGCAGCATCCTGAAGCCCAGCACTTGTGAGTTATGGGGGGTGGTGAGGGCTTGGCCGCGTGAGGGACCCCCACATCTCCCTGCTTGCTCACCTGGGCACCTGCCAAGGGCTGCTGCTGCCCTCCTCCTGTCCCTCGACCCCTATAGTGCCCGGCACAGGGTGTGAGCGTCCTGCTGGTGGCTCAGTCCCAGTCAGGGGGCTGCTTTGTGTCCCCAGCACCCATTTGCCATTCCTTCCTTCCCTCCACTTCTGTCCCCATCTCTGCCCCTTGCTGGGTGCTGCAGCAATGTGGCCAGTGTGGGTCTGGGGTGTTTTCGAACCCCCAAAACTGGCCAAACAGCCCCTCTGAGCTCCAGTCCGGATCTAACCCAGCTTAGGGGCAAACCCTGTGGGGCCATGAGCCCCGTGCTGTGGGAGGAGATGGGCAGCATTCCCCGGGGCCCCTGTTGGTGGCGGGAAATGAGCAAGTGTCTGTGTTTTCACGTGCCTTTTCATCCTGCGCCTCTCCCACAACAGCCTTCAGTTACAGAAAAGCTCCACCTCCCATCCCTCCAGGAACCAAAGCCAAACCTCTCATCTCCGTCACGGCGCAGAGCAGCACCGAATCCACCCACGAGAGTTACCTGCCCAGCGAGGTCGCCCGCAGCCCCGCCTGGTCCAAAGATGCCACGGCCCGCTGCAACTCGGCCGAGAGCCTGGAGAGCTCCAAGGTGACGGCTGTGGCTCTCGACCTGCCCCCGGTCCAGCCCCGCGCCGCTCCCAAGCCCTCCACACTCATCATCAAGGCCATCCCCGGCCGGGAGGAGCTGCGGAGCTTGGCTCGGCAGCGGAAGTGGCGTCCGTCCATCGGCATCCAGGTGGGCTCCGCTTCTCCCTGTGGGCTGCCTGAGTGGTGTGGGCGATGCTGAGCCTCCACGCTGCATCTTGGGGCTGCCCTTCAGCGCGCTCCCTCTGCCCCTTGGCAGGTTGAGGCCGTCTCTGACTCGGATACGGAGAGCCGGAGCCAGAGGGAATTTCACTCCATTGGGGTGCAGGTGGAGGAAGACAAAAGGTACCACATGGCTGGACTGGGCTGAGACCTGCCACACTCGCTGCACTGATGCATTGGGTTCCCAGCGGCTTCCTGAGCTCTGCACACCACCACTACCACACAGCATCTTTTCCCTCTCTCCTCTGGCTGAAACCCCAGAGCTCAGCACCATACCCATCCCAGGCCAGCTGCCCCCACCTGGGGCAGGATCTGGCCTTCCCTTTGCCCTCTCTGCTGCCCAGGGAAGAGGCTGCCCTCTTCCTGCCCTGTGCTGGGTCTCCTCTGCTGGGCTCAGCCCTTAGCTTTGAGCCCACGCCAGGTGCAGATGAACCTTTGGGCACTTCTGCAGCTAACCATGACATTTTGGCTGGGATGGGAATGCCAGGTGTGCCAGAACCTTCATGGCCTGCAGGAGGGGAGCTCCGGCATTGTGCCCATGCAGCCCCGTGCATGCTCCTCTCTATCCTCGGTCCAGTGCTGGTAGCCATGGAAACAAGCTAAGAGCAGAGGAGATGAGGGACTGGCAGATTGCAGCTGCTCAGGGTTGTCCCTGTGGCCCTGAATGCTCCGGGATCCACCCCGGCATCCCCAGCATCATCTTGACTGTGGGCATCCCTCACCCTGCCCCTGCGGTACCTGACGGGGGGGGGGGGAGTCAGGACAATCCCTGCTGGCTGCGAGGGTCCCCACGCTCTCCCTCTCTCCGCAGGCGAGCGCGCTTCAAGCGCTCCAACAGCGTGACGGCGGGCGTGCAGGCGGACCTGGAGCTCGAGGGCTTCACCGGCCTGGCCGTGGCCACCGAGGACAAAGCCCTGCAGTTTGGGCGGCCCTTCCAGCGGCACTCCTCGGAGCCCGAGTCGGGCCGGCAGTACGCCGTGTACAAGACGGTGCACACGCAGGGGCAGTGGGCGTACCGCGAGGATTACCAGCTGCAGTACGACACGGTGGAGGTGCCCCGGCGGGATGCCTGGATAGAGCGGGGCTCCCGCAGCCTCCCCGACTCCGGCCGCGCCTCCCCGTGCCACCGCGATGGGGAGTGGTTCATCAAACTGCTGCAGGCAGAGGTGGAGAAGATGGAGGGCTGGTGCCAGCAGATGGAGAGGGAGGCGGAGGACTATGACCTGCCCGAGGAGAGTGAGTCGGGTGGGGTGTTGCAGTGAAAAGAGGGGCTGGGGATCCTGGAGAGCTGGGGGGGCACAGTCACTGTCCTGCAATGCTCCCACTCTGGAGCATCTTCCCTGCCATGGCTGAAGAGGCTGGGTGAGGGCAAGAAACACCGGGAAACCCTCTGGGGCTAGAGGGGTCTGAAGGAGAGGAGAGACACGATGTGTTGGAGGGGTCTGAGCTGCTCGTGACTGTCTGCTCTCCCCCCAGTCCTGGAGAAGATCCGGAGCGCGGTGGGCAGTGCCCAGCTCCTCATGTCCCAGAAGGTGCAGCAGTTCTACCGCCTCTGCCAGCAGAACATGGTGAGTGGGCAGCGATGCTGGGGGTCAGCTGTGGTGGGGCAGGGGTGTCTCACACCCTCAGCCAGTGACTTTGTACCACCATGGAGGAGAGCTGGACACAGAGCCCCCCAGCACCGGGGGGTGGGATGGCCCCATGGCCAGCAGAGCCAATGTCCCACCGATGGACGAGGATGACACTCTGTCCTTCTGCCCCCACAGGATCCCAACGCATTCCCTGTGCCCACCTTCCAAGACCTGGCTGGCTTCTGGGACCTCCTGCAGCTCTCCATTGAGGATGTCAGCATGAAGTTCGGGGAGCTCCAGCAGCTCAAGGCCAACGGGTGGAAGATCATGGAGCCCAAGGTAAGGGCAGGGCTCTGCCACTGGCACTCGTCCCTGTCACCTCTCCCTCCCTCCTCGTCCCCAAGCACATCTGCACCCAAACCACCGCTGGGCTCTCACTGGTGGCTGCTTTAGCGAATCCTTGAAAAACAGAGCTGGGAAAAAATGAGGTTAGAGAAGGGCTGTTCTCCCACTGATACGTCCCAGTGGCCTGCAAGGGCCGGGCAGGGTCCTGGCATGGGACAGATGAAGGGATGTGCAGTCCTGCCTTGCAGCCTGTGGGAGGGTCTGTGGAGCCTCTCACCGTGACTTTGGCTTTGGCACCCACAGCAGCAGCTGCTGCGAGGCCGGTGGGATGCCCATTCCCAGGAGGTCCCAGCCTGAAGCCTCTGTTGTCTGTGCAGGAGGAGAAGAAGGTGCCTCCCCCGATACCAAAGAAGCCGCCGCGCTCCAAGGTGCACCCGGTGAAGGAGCGCTCCCTGGACTCGGTGGACCGGCAGCGGCAGGAGGCCCGCAAGCGGCTCCTGGCAGCCAAGCGAGCGGCCTCCTTCCGCCAGAGCTCGGCCACCGAGAGCGCGGACAGCATCGAGATCTACATCCCCGAGGCGCAGACCCGGCTGTGACCGCAGCCTCCGCTTTTCTACCCGGACTGGACGGCGCGGCCGTAGCTCACTGTGATGGGGGGCCGCGGGGACACCCTGGGGCAGCTCTTGGCCCCACTCACAGCTTCTCTCTTTTCTATCTTAGCCCTTTCGTGGATCCGACGGCGGGTGAACGCAAAGCCCGGTTCTGCCCCATCCCCTTGCCCCCCCGCCCGCATGCCCCTGCCAGCCTCTCCTGGGGTCCGGGGCTCTCCCTCCCTCTGCCCTCCCTGGGGCTGTGTCCCAGCTTTCTGTCCCCTTCCTACTCCCCAGCCCTTCTGCACACCCGCCCCTGCATCCCAACCCAAAGAGAGGTGACCTTCAGCACCTGGCCCAGCCAGGCTGGAGGGGAGGGGGCTGCGGGCAGGCCCCCCGCCTCTCTGTACTCAGTGCAATCCCCTGGTGTGTGGCAAGGAAGGGGCCCCAGTCCTTGCCCAGCCACAGCCCCCCAGCCCTGCCCTGCCGGCACGAGGCTTTGGGATGTGGCAGGGACAAAGGGGTCCCCTCGCTGCTCCCCCCACCTGCGGCTCAGGTGCCGTGGAGACCCAGGGCTCCCTTCCCTATATACATATATAAATATAACCCAAGGAATAAACCAGAAACTACACGTGACCAGCGCTGTGTCCTGCCTGGTGGGACGGGCCAGAGCAGCAAAGACCCCCGGTCACGGCGAGCCGCCCCGCTTCCCTCGCACGGAGCATCGTCACGCGCTTCTCCCCTTCCTGCTCAGTCCTCCTTCCCCTCAGTCCATCCCTCATCTGTCTGTCCTTCCCTCCTGCCAGCCTGGAGTCTGGGAGCACCTCTGCAATGTGGCACTAGCCAGGGACAGGGAATAATGTCCCTGTGCATTGCTGCAGGTGGGAGATGCTTCTCTAGTGAGCCCGTTCCCACCTGCACTAACAAGGACCACACCTTGGCACCAGTGGGTGGGATGGGAGTGTGGACATGGCCAGCAGCTGCCCCTTGAGTGTGGGGCTGCTAGAGACCCCCTCAGAGGGTCACACCTTCCCCTGATGGGGGTGGGGATGGGACACCCCAGGATAGGGCTGTCATGTACCTGATGCCTCTCAGGGCCAAGGAACACTCTGGGATGTGGCTGTTCCCAGCTCCCCCATCACTGTGCACAGAGCCAGGAACAGGGTGGAGAGTCCCCTCCAGGGCAGAGCAGTGTGGTGGGGCAGGAGGCTGCATCTGCCTCATCCCTGTCCTTATCCCCGTTCTCCAAGCATCCTGTCCCCCTCAGTGTCCCTTTTGGTGGCAGAGGGGGGAGGACCCCACTTCTGTCCCTCACCCTGCCACGCCAGCAGCCCCACGCAGCATCACCAGCCACCCCCCAGGGCAGGGCCAGTGGGTGCCAGGTAGCTCCCAAAATCTGGGGCCAAACCTCGCCCAGGCCCTCAGGCAGGGCGGTGGGATCAGAGGCAGCTGGGGGACGCCTCGCTGGAGTCCCTCGCTCCTGGGAGTCCGTTGGTGCTAAACACCTCCGTGACGGCAGCGCCCACTCAGACACCCAAGGCCCTTCCCCACCCCACTCCCCCTGCACCCCGGATTTAGGGATGTGCCTGGGAAGGGTCCCCGGCCCCCACCCTGGCCAGCGCCGTGCAGTGACCGTGACACGTGGCTCCCTTTTTATTGTAACGAACCGCCGCAATTAATAAAGATGACTTTGGTTACTCCGGGCCAGCGGCCACTTCCCTGCGGGGACATGGCCGGCACCGGGCTCGCCTTTCACCTGTCTCCCGTCCTTTTGTGTCCGTGGGGTGGGAAATGGGTGTCTGAGGGGTGGGGAATTGGTGACCGTAGGGTGGGAGAGGGCCTTTTTCAAGTCTCCTCATGGATCTCCCCATGGAGACCTCCCACGGGTCTCCCCATGGGTCTCTTCCAGTGGGGTCTCTGCCTGTGAGACTTTCCCCATGGCTCTCCTCCTGTGGGTGTCTCTCAGAGGATCTCTCCCCATGGCTTCCCCCGTGACTCCCCCTGTGACTCCCCACGTGAGTCTCCCACCATGACACTCCCTGTGACACCCCCGTGGATGTCTCTCTGTGACGCTCCTCGTGACTCCTGCATGGACGTCTCCCTGTGGCTCTCCTCCCCGGGACACCCCCGTGAATCCCCCTGTGTGTCTCCCGGTGGGTGACACCCTGCGACTCTCCCCAGGGGTCTCTCCCTGTGGGTGTCTCGCCGTGGCTCCCCCCGTGACACCTATCCATCACACCACCGTGGATGTCTCTCCACGACACCCCCGTGGGTGTCTCTCTGTGACTTCCCCCAGCCTTCTCCCGCATGACTCCCCCCGTGACACGCCCTTGTCTCCCACACGACTCCCCTCCGTCATCCCCCCTTGTCCTCCCTTGTGTCTTCCCGTGTTCCCCCCGTCTCCCCTGATGACTCCCCCTCCTGTTCCCCCCGTGTCCCCTCCATGCCCCCCTTCGTGTCCCCACCTCGCGTTCCTCATTACACCCCCTCTGTGTCCCCCATCCTCCCATGTCCCCCCCGTGTCCCCCCATTACTCCCCCTCCGTGCCCCCCCTCTGTGTCCCCCCGTCCACCCATGTCCCCGCTTGTGTCCCCCCTTACTCTCCCTCCGTGTTCCCCCCATGTCCCCCCGTGTCCCCCCCATGTCCCCCCGTGTCCCCATGTCCCCCCGTGTCCCCCCATTACTCCCCCTCCGTGTCCCCCCATGTCTCCCCGTGTCCCCCGTGTCCCCTCACTACTCCCCCTCCGTGTCCCCCTGTCCCCCCCTGTCCCCCCATGTCCCTCCGTGTCCTCCCCGTGTCCCCCCATGTCCCTCCGTGTCCCCCCTGTCCCCCCGTGTCCCCCCCGTGTCCCCCCATTACTCCCCCTCCGTGTCCCCCCGTGTCCCCCCATTACTCCCCCTCCGTGTCCCCCCTGTCCCCCCGTGTCCCCCCCATGTCCCTCCGTGTCCTCCCCGTGTCCCCCCATGTCCCTCCGTGTCCCCCCGTCCCCCCGTGTCCCCCCCGTGTCCCCCCATTACTCCCCCTCCGTGTCCCCCCGTGTCCCCCCATTACTCCCCCTCCGTGTCCCCCCTGTCCCCCCGTGTCCCCCCCATGTCCCTCCGTGTCCTCCCCGTGTCCCCCCATGTCCCTCCGTGTCCCCCCTGTCCCCCCCTGTCCCCCCGTGTCCCCCCCATGTCCCCCCCGTGTCCCCCCATTACTCCCCCTCCGTGTCCCCCCGTGTCCCCCCGTGTCCCCCCCGTGTCCCCCCCGTGTCCCCCCGTGTCCCCCCCGTGTCCCCCCGTGTCCCCCCCATGTCCCCCCCGTGTCCCCCCATTACTCCCCCTCCGTGTCCCCCCATGTCCCCCCCGTGTCCCCCCCCGTGTCCCCCCCGTGTCCCCCCATGTCCCCCCGTGTCCCCCCATTACTCCCCCTCCGTGTCCCCCCATGTCCCCCCGTGTCCCCTCCGTGTCCCCCCGTGTCCCCCCCGTGTCCCCCCCGTGTCCCCCCGTGTCCTCCCGTGTCCCCCCCGTGTCCCCGGCCGGTGCCGCTCCTCCAGCGCTGCGGTTCCCGCGCTGTCCGCCAGGGGGCAGCGCCGCCCCGCCTCGCCCCTCACGGCAGCGCCGTCTCCGTGACCGGAACGGGCGGGGCCGGGCCCGGGTGAGCGGGGCCGGGGCCGGGGCCGGGGCCGGGCGGGGGTCCCTGCGGACCCGGGCGGGGGTCCCGGCGCGGCCCACGCGGGTCCCCATTCCCTGCGGCCAGCGCTGAGGCGCCGGTGCGGGCGGGCCCGGCCGGTGACCGCTGCGTCCCACCCCCGGCAGGCATGTGGTC
Source organism: Corvus hawaiiensis (assembly GCF_020740725.1). Lineage (NCBI taxonomy): Eukaryota > Metazoa > Chordata > Aves > Passeriformes > Corvidae > Corvus > Corvus hawaiiensis. Next base: position 4,985,260 of record NC_063235.1, read on the forward strand.
CGTGCTGTGGGCGGCCGTGCGCTCCAAGGCCCCGTACGTCACCTTCCCGGTGGCCTTCGTGGTGGGGCTGGTGGGCTCGCAGCTGGAGTGGTTCCTGCGCGGAGACCCCCCGCCCACGGCCCAGGAGGAGAAGAGCATCTCGGAGCAGCGGGAGGACCGCAAGCTGCAGGAGATCGCGGGCGAGGACCTGACCAAGGTGGTGAGCCTGAAGGACAAGCTGGAGTTCGCCCCTCGGGCCGTGCTCAACAGGAACCGCCCCGAAAAGAGTTAATAAAGGGTGATTTGGGCAAAGGCAGTGCCCTGGAGCGGCTACTGGGGACTCCCCTGACACCTGCACTGCTTCCACCAGTCTCCCTCCTGTACCTGCTGCTCCTCACCCTCCCGGGCCCTTCGGAGGGTCAGGTTTGCCCACCCTATGGATTTGCTCAAGGTACCCAGAGCTCGGTGGCAGAGCGGACAAGGAGCCCTGTGTGGAGATGAAGCGAGTCTGAAACTCCTCAGCTCTCACCAGGCCTGGCTCCTGAACCACAAAACACTCTCGGCCTGGTTCCATCTGTGTCTCCTCAGGTTTGATTTCTTCTATAGTGTGAAGATAGAAGAAGTTTAGACCTGAGTGCCATGGGATGGGGTCAGGCTGACTGCCAGTGACAGGAAGAACTGCTGACCTGCTTCCAGATCCCCTGTGGCTCTTGATGAACCCCAGCACAGCCCCACGCCACAATGCCATTCCAGCAGCCATGGAGCTCTCTGGGGACCCCCTCCCTGCATCATCCCTCCCAGCAACGGTGACAGGGGGAGGTGAAAGTCTTGCTCCTGCCCCATCGTGGTGCTCTGAACGTGGCGATGTGTCGAGAACGGGGAGATCTCTGCCCTCTGCACAATAAACTTCTGTCAGTCCTCGGGCCTCTGTGTCATCTGCATCAGCACAGCCCCAGCCCTGTCTCAGAGCATGTCTCTGCTCCCTGTATGTTCAAGAAGCAGCTCCTGCAGTGGGACAAATGCCATTGCTGTCCCTCGCTGGGCACTGACCTCCAGGCCTGGCAGCAGGGTGGTGGGCAAGGAAGGAGGGGGAGGCACTGAATTCCCAGCCCGTGCTGTGGCTGTGCCTCCCTCCCAACTCCCCCAGCTGCGTCATCTGCTTCCCTTTGACCTCTTCATCTTGAGGAGAAGGGCTGTGACAACATAGGGTGGGGTCCCAAGGGACAGGGGTCCCACTGCGGTGCTGAGCAGGGAGAGGCTAGCAGCAAGCGCTAGGGCCAGTGGCCAGTGTCCCCTGCAGGCTCAGGCATTGCTGGCACAGCAGGGACAACCCCAGAGCTGCCTGAGCAGGGCCAGGGCCGGGGTTATCGCTGCCTCCCGGCTTGTTTTTTCCCGTGGTGCCTGAGCAAGGCCCCGGCTCTGCCCCGGGCCGGCCTTCCCCTCCCGGGGACGATAAATCTGCCGGGCCCGGTGCGAGTGCCGAGGTCAGCAGCCAGTCAGCATTCACACCGCGCCGTCCTGCGCCCCCGGCCGGGGCCATTCCTGCCCTGCTGACAGCTTTACTGCCGTGCTCCCGGCTCTGTTTGCCTCCCGAGCTGCAGTCCTCGGCTGGATCGCTGCCCTCGGCCGGGCTCACGGCCCGGCACCGCCGGGAATGCTCCAACCTTTGCTGCGAGGGCAGCTGAGCCTGGGGGAGAAGGTGCAGGAGGAGCCTGGGTGTGATGTAGAGCCAGTCCCAACCTGTCCCACTGCCACCTCCTTCACTTAGGCTCACAGTGCCACCACCTTGTCACCCTGGCAGGCTGGCACTGTCCCCTGAAGTAGCCCCTTCCCTTCATCTCCTGCTTTCCCAGCCTGGCTGTGGGGTGATGGCTGTTCCCTATTGTGGTGCTGGGGTGGGAATGGTCCCGTTCCTTCTCCCAGCTGGGACTAGCTCGGAAGCTGTCTCTGAAATGCCTTTGTTCACCCCGCGCCGGAGCGGCTCCCCCGGCTGTTTATAGCCCATTGATCCTCTTGTTCCCAGGGCCGGCTGGGCACAATCGGGCTTTGGGGGGGCCTTGCTGCCCCATTTCCTGCCCCGGGCCCATGCAGTGTCGATGGGGGAGGCTGCTGCAGCACAGTGCCAGAGTGATGCCCTGAGGAAGGACTGAGCCCTGACGGTGACAGCTTGGGCATTGATGGGACCTGGCTGGCAGCCCCTGCCCTGCTCCCACCCCCTGCCTGTGGCACTTCCAGCTGTTTTCCGTGTGTCTGGGGACTCCTGTCCATCCGCCGGCATTGCTGCAGGTCTGTGGATTCCCGCAGGCGCTGGGACAGGGGTGAAGCTGCTTCCCAGACCCGTCGCCTTTCTCCTAAGCCCTCGGTGCTGTACACCCACCCTTCCTCCCATTGAATCCCAACAATGTGCTGCTTGGGAAGTGCCGGCGGGACAAGAATAGGAGCGGACAGCTCTCAGGGCTGGGGCGAGCAGCCACGGCAGCTCACGAAGAGCGAGAGGAAGCTTTGCTGAATAAACCATTATAGTAAGCCCCTGCCCTACCGAGCCTGCGCTCAGCCTCTCATGTGCAAATGCTCGGTCTGGTCCAGGGGGTTTGTGATCCAGCTGTTCCCAGCACAGCACAGCTGGGTGCTGCTGTGGGAGCCCTGCCTGCAGCGACCCTCTCCCCCAGCAAGGAGTCCCACGCCTGGCCAGGAGGCCAGTGTTGGGTGTGAGAGCAGCCTCCAAGGCTTGTCCAGCTTGAGGGATGTCCCTGCACCCGGGGCTGGCTGTGACTGCACGGTGCCATGGATCTGGCAGCCACAAGTGCTCCCTGTCCCAGCCCAGCCCGTGATGGCTCTGCCCCAGCTTCACGGGGGGTCAGGCTGACTGCAGTGCTCTTGGCATGGCCCGAGGGCAGCTGCAGCTTGCCAACGGACCCTCTGCCCTGCTCCCAGGATCCATCGTGAACAGCTCATGAGAGGAGCAGGTGGTGGTTTCCAGAGGCAGGATGCTGGGGGCGAGCTGTGCCCCAGCTCACTGGGGTAGCTCAGAGGACCGGGACAGCTGCTGTGTGGGGGGGACAGTGAGATCCCCCTGGCCATCCGGCACACCTGGGTGGCTGCCGTGGATGTCCGGTTAGATCAGAACGGGGATGCTCCAGCTGTGCAGGGCTGGGGATGAGGTGACCCTGCGCTGGCACAGGGATGGGCCCAAGGCCATCTGGGCCCTTCCTGCAAGGCCGGGAGTGATGATGCTTTGGGAGGAGAGGAGCAGGGTGGAAGCTGGTGGGGAGAGCAGGGCCTGCAGGGATTGACACTCTGGTGTCCCATCTTGGTGCAGCGCAGTGACCCCAGGATGGCCTGGACCTGCCCATAGTGGGGTGACCCCGGAACACCCGGACCTTCCCACAGCATGGTGTCCCCACAGCCCCGGGACATGGCGGGTGCTCACCCCAGCTGCGCTGGAGAGCAAACAGAACATCCCCTCAGCGTGTCCCCCACAGCCCCTGGGGACTTCTGCTCCCTCCCAGCTAAGGCTTTTCCCAGGCTCTGGTTTTGCCCTTTTCCTGAGAGCAGCCAAGTCTTTCCCAGACTCCACGTATCGCTTCCTGCTATGGCTCCCTCCATGCTGTGTCTGGTGGCTCCTTCTGTGGCCAGCAAAAGCCCTGAAGTGCCGTGGGAGAGGAGCAGCTCTGCTCTACACCAAGTCACGTCCCTTGAGCCGTGGCTGGGGACAGCTACAATGCAACATGTTCCCATTCAGCACTGGGTCTTCCTGCAGGTACAGCTCAGGGTTGATTCCCCATTCCCAGCACCCCAGGACCACTGTGGGTCCTTGTTTTTAGGCCACATCGACCTTCCCATGCCACAAAAAGCCGCTGGCTCTGCAGGCAGCAGCCTCCGCTTGCCCAGTGTTGCATCAGGATGATGCCTTGTGCTGCTGGCAGGGTTAGGACCCACCCCAGGGTGGGCACAGGGTGCCAAGCACCGCAGTCCTGGTGCCTCCATGTGAGGAAACAGCCAGGGGTGAGTGACAATGTCAGGATGCAGCTATTGAGCGTGTTTCCTCCGCCTGTGGTTCTCACACAGGGCCGCATTGTCTGCCATGCCCGCGCGTGGAGGGCTAAATATAACCCCGGGGAGGAAGGGAGCTCCGTGGGGTTTGCTTTTCCTTTGCTGTGCACTGTTGGCAGCGACTGGAAAGGGCAGGATTATTTCTGGTTTGGGGTTGCCCCAATGGTGGGTGCTGTGGGCATAGAGTGTTGGGGTCCTGACTGCTCCCACTCCCCCTGAGGACACACCCAGGCATTGACAGGGCCCTGTGGGCAAGTGTGGCCATGCTGTGGCCTTGCCTGGCACCCCTCTGCCCAGCTTTCTGCCCTTCCTCCCCCTCATTTTGCTCCCACCTCGGCTCTCCTGAGTGGGTCAGATTTAGACACTCACTGTTTGCTGTATGCTGGGGAAGCTTAAAAATAAACTTCTTGGTTCTTGGCCAGCATCTCAGGCAGAGCCTTTCAGGCAGGACGGCCCTCTGTCCCAGGCCATGGCAGAGCTGAGCAGGGAGTGGCCAGCATGGACTGGGAGGAGGGCAGAAACCTCCCTGCAGAGGAGCCCCAGGGCTCCTGGGGACTGTGATTGGTGTTAAACCAACACCCCCAGCAGGAACTGGGGTTCTGGGGACTGTGTGCTCCCTCCACGACTGGCAGAGCTGTCTCAAAGTGTTTCCTAACTCTGGGGGTGCCCATGGAGAGCTCCTCAACGCAGCCCTCAGGCTCCCTGTGCCAACATGGGGCTCAGCATCATCGTCTAGGGCTGGGTGTCAGGGGAGCGAGTGCCATTCCCACAAAGGACCGGAGGGGCCTGTTTACTCAGGAGGGAGTGCGGAGGTGTGAGAAAGGCCCTGCGTGTCCGTCCAGCCACTATCTGTCCCTGGGCTGTGCCAAAGGGCTCTGCCGGGCCAGCCTGGGCTCTTATCAGCTCCAAACTTTTATTTGCCTAAGGGCTGCCCACCCACCTTCTGAGGGGCTGCTGCCAACCCCAGCCCTGCTGCTGCCCCCTCCCCAGCCTGGCCCGCAGGTGAGCCCCTTGCTGTTGTTGTTGGCAGCGCGTCCCGGCGGCGTGGGGTCACTGCAGCTGCCCCGAGCCACTTTGTCACAACACAGGAACAATAGTAGGACATGGAGCTGTGTTTGTGCAGCACCCGGGCACCGTGTCCAGGCAAGGGGGGTCTCGGCCGTCTTGTTTTCCACCTTGCAGGGTCGCTAGGAAAAGCGTGATGCTCCCCCAGTGCCAACAAAAATAGGAGTCCAGGAGAGTGGAGGTGACCCGGGGACAATGAGGTGGGTAAACATGGTGCGGCTGCTCCATTCTCCTTCACTTGGACATTTCCTTCTGGCCCAGCACGCTGAGCTGCTCCCCCCAGAGCTGCAGGGCTCTGCTGATACCTGGGGAGCACTGGGATGTGGCCTCCCATTACCCTGGGCATCCTGGGAGGTCCCAGCTGGGCAACAGTTGGGAGCAGGGCAGGGTCCCTCCAGAGACAGTTGGGAGCAGGGCAGGGTTCTTCCACAGTGGATCTACCCCTCCAGGAGGGCACAGGGAAGAGCTGGGAGCTGGTGGTGTGCACCCCAGACGCCCACCCCGGGAGGTTTCACCCCCCTCATCCCCAGCAGGGAGGAAGCTAAGGGTGGGTTCGGCCGCCAGCCCAAGGGCAGCACAGCCGGGTGCCTCCCTCCTCATTTCCTCCAGTGGCCGATGACAGCGATACTGCCCCGTATCACCCATATTTCATTTTCTCCAGGGTATTTTTAGCCTGTCCCACCCTCACTGGGGAGGCCCTCGACAGAGAGAAGGCTCTGCTCTGGCCTGACTGGAGAACTAAACAACAGCCCCAGCTACATTGTGTGCCTTTATCTGCAGCTCATTTCCACCTATTATGCAGCCATGAGCAGCTCCATGGCTTCTTCTGGGTTTATCTGCAGTGAAGGGAGAGGGGCTGAGCTCTGCTTTGGACTACCATGAGCCTGGGATGTGACAGCTCTGTCAAAACCCTGAGCTGAGACTGGGCTCAAGGGGACAAGAGGCCAAAGCACACAGGTTTCAGTGTGTGAGTGACACCCCCAGCACAACTGGGTGTCCACTTTCCCCTCCACCCCAGACCCTTCACTCCCACAGGACAGCATTTCTCCCTCCCTCAGCCCCAAACCCTCACCTGTCCTCCCAGAGGAAGCTGGAGGCTGCAGGAAGCACAGTCACACCACCTTCACCTTTTCTCATTCATCCAACTTTATTCAACAAGATGCAACACAGAGTCTGCCAGGGGAAGGGAAACAGTGCTGAGAGCAGTGCCCACATCCCACACTCACACCTGGGTCACACAGGACCTGCAGCCCCTTGGTCATAGTAGGACAATCCCCTCTCACAGCATCAGTGGGCTGGGGAAGTCGGGGTGACAGCTCCCGTGACAACAGGTGGTTCTTCCATCCCCCCTGGCCCCTCAGCCCACAGCAGGAGATGACTAGTGCAAAGTAATAAAAATCCAATAACCCCCAAACTAACAGGTGCTGGGCTGATTCCTCCCTAAACCCCACAGGGCTCCAAGGCACATGACCAGGCTGGACACGGCTCCCCAAAGTCCCTGCAAACTGCACCTTTAAGGCAGAAAGCTCCGTGCTCAGGCCAGGAGGTTAAAAATAACTTAAAGGCACACATCCCATGGGAAAGAGCCCAGGGCCGGGAGGGGAGGAACTCGCACTCCTGGGTCACCCACAGTGACCCTGCAGCCATTGGGATTTGCTGGTCACAGCAGAGCTGGCTTAACCCCTCTGTGTCCCATGGGGAGGGGGCAGCTCCTGCAGCAAACCCTGGGCAGGTGCCAGGGCCACTGGAATGGGATGGGGCTGGTGGCCAGGATCTGTCAACGCTGCCCCAGCCCAGCTTTTCCCGGCAGTCACCAGCTCAGCCTGCTCTGTGTGGAGGCTGGAGACAAGCAGCTTCCCATGGCTGCGCTCCTGGCTCTGGGGTCCGGCCGAGCCACAGCTCCCAATGGCCAGCAGCCTCCAGCCATGGCCTCGGGGACAGCCTGTTCCACAGCGTTGCTCCAGGGCTTTCTCTTTCCCATGGCAAGGCACACAGGACACGGCATCTCAGGGAACTTTGCGCAGTTTCCTTCCTTGCAGGGTCTGTGGGGAAAACTGGAGAGAGCGGAGGCTGCGCTCCACGGCCGCACTCCCGAGCATCCCATCCCAGGACAGGCAGGTCTCTGGAGCCTCCAGAGGGAAACGTGCATGGCACAGCACCAGGCAGGAGGCAGCTGCCTGCCCACAGCCAGCACCTTTGCAGGCACGAGGGACCAAGGAAGGTCCCCCTGCCAGCCGGGGCCAGCCCGGCACTACACGTATTGCTTTTTGGAGGCTGAGCTCCCGGGCCGGCTGCCTGGCTTCTCCTCTGGGGCAGAGGCTTCAGCAGGCTGGGGGGCGTGGGGGTCCGACAGGGGCCTGCCACTGGCCAGGGCCAGGTTCTCCTCATTGCGGTAGTTGGCCCAGTTCTGCTCGCTGGAGAGCTTGTTGTAGGTCAGGTAGGAGGGTGCGTGGCTCTCGGCCATGGGCAGGAAGGGGTAGTGCTTGGGTGCGTAGGGACTCGAGACCATGTCATCCACAAAGGTGTCCTGGCTCGGTCCAGCTGGCCCCGACGCCTTCTTGATGTTGCTAAGCAGGTTCTTGCAGCAGAGGTGGAAGAGCTCCAGGAGGTTCAGGGTTAAGGAGATCAGGCCCATCACTAGCATGAAGATGATGAAGATGCTCTTCTCAGTGGGGCGGGAAATGAAGCAGTCCACCTGGTGGGGGCAGGGGTCCCTCTTGCACACATAGCGGGGCACCATGGAGAAGCCATACAGGTACCACTGGCCCACGAGGAAACCGGCCTCAAAGATGCTCTTGCAGATCACGCTGATGATGTACGTCCACATCAGCGCCCCTCGGATCTTGAGCCGCCCACTCTCTGTCATGTAGATCTTGGATATCTTCTTCTCCACGTCTGCCAGGGCCTGCTCGATCTTTGGGTCCTTGCTGTGGTTAGCCCGAAGCTCACTCTCCTGCTTCTTCAGCTTCTCCTCCTTCCGGGAGAGATAGACAAAGTGGCCCAGGTAAATCAGGGTCGGAGTGCTGACAAAGAGGAACTGGAGCACCCAGTAGCGGATGTGGGAGATGGGGAAGGCTTTGTCATAGCAGACATTGGTGCAGCCCGGCTGCTTGGTGTTACACACGAAATCCGACTGCTCGTCCCCCCACACAGACTCCCCGGCCAAGCCCAGGATGAGGATGCGGAAGATGAAGAGCACAGTGAGCCAGATCTTCCCGATCACAGTCGAGTGCTCCTGGACTTGGTCCAGCAGTTTTTGCAGGAAATCCCAGTCACTCATCTTCTAGGAACCCTTTGCCTCTGCCAGCAGAGAGAAGAGAGCAGCCACATCAATTCCCTGTTTCCATGCTGGGGAGAACAGGGCAGATGTGACCAACTAAACCCCGTGCTTTCTCAGGATATAGCTGCTCTGAAGAGTGTCCCAGCAAACCCACCAAGGACCATCCCACTTCTGAGGGAGGGAGGGTTCCAGTTAGCATTTAGGAGCCCCAGAAGGCTCCTCCTACACAGCCTTGCCCTGTGCAGGAACATGGGGCTAAGAGAGAAGAAGCATCACAGGGATTCTCCCCTCCCAGCAGCACCCACAGCTCGTGGCTGTCCTGGCTGCTCCGGGGAGAGCCCACAACCAGGGGCTGTTTTGGGGCTTCCCAGGGAGCTCAGGGTCATAGCACCTGGAGAGGAGGCACGCTGGGGGCTCACAAATTTCCCAAAAAGCAGAGAGCAGGATGGTCCAGAGGGGAAGCACAACCCCTTGGGGTACAGCTGCCACCCCGATGCCTATTCAGGGCTCACTCCAAACTGAACGGATAGCCCCCCCACCAGCTCCCTTGCTGCAGATAGACCCCAGCCCCAGCACCCTCCCCTCACCAGAGGACCCCCGGCACCGCTCGCCACCCTGCTGCCACTCCGGGGAGCCAAGGCCGCAGCCCGCGGGCGCTCAGCTCGGCTGTGAGGGAGGGAGAGGGCAGCCGCAGCCCCGGCTCCTCATTAACCGCTGCTAATTAAGCACAGAAGTGCCAGCTGTGCCGTTAAAGGAACACTCCCCCCCGGCAGCGGTGGGACGAGGGGGTGTCCTGTCCCCAGCACGGTGTCCCCCAGCGGTCCCGGTGCCCCAGCGGTCCCGGGTGCCCGCACTCACCTCCGCCGCACCGGGCACGTCCCGCCGGGCTCGGGCCGCGCTGAGTGTGAGGGATCGGACGGGGTGTCTCCGGTTGTACGGGGCCCGGGGAAGTCGGGGGAGGAGTACGGGCAGGAAACAGGGGGCCGTGTCCGTACTCCTCCCCGGGGATGTTCCGTCCCTGCCCGCCCCGGCCGGACCGCGGCTGCGGCGCCCGTGGTTTGCCCCCGAGGGTCCGTGCGGCGCGGCGGGCGCTGGGTGGTGCTGGAGCCCCACCGGAACCCGGCTGCGGTCCCGCATCCCGCCGATTCCCGGAATGAACCCCACCGGTGCCTGGCCCCCATCCCGCAGGTTCCCGGGCTGAGCCCCACCGGAACCCACCGGTCGCGATCCCGCATCCCACCGGTTCTCGGGATGAGCCCCACCGGAGCCCGGCCGGGAACCCCACCGCGGGTTCCAGACGGAGCTTTGCTGTCGGGGGTCTCAGCACACCCCACACGCTCGTGGGGCTGTGAAACGCGGGCGGGCTGAGCGGAGCTGGGAACAGTGGGCCCTGCGCTAGCGCTGCTTAAGGAGAGATTAAATGGAAATCATTTCTATTTATTGTAATATTTATCAAGGTTTAGTAAATAATTGATACTCATCCCTCCTTGATTTCCTTGGGGGTCAGCAAGCGGTTCTGCTGAATTAAAGTTTAACGATGCGTGACAAGCCAGGAGAGGCGGAACGGGCAGACGTGAGCTTGGCCGTGGGCTTGACCAATGCCCAGCTCAGGTGGATGAGCTCAGGTGGCTGCGGACTCCTGGGGAACGTCTGCAAATCCATGTCTTCTGCCCTCACCAGTCCCCCAGTTTCCAGCATGCAGAGGAGATCCTGGTGTCTCTGAACATGACATTTATTGGCTATTTGGATCAGTAGCTCACGCCTTGTGTGATGTGCATCTGAGGTGAGTGGGGGCACAGAGGCACCAAGGGAAGCAGCAGAGCCAGCAAAGGCATTTGGACAGGACATGGCTCGGTGCTAGTGTGAGCCACGGGGGAGAAGCTACCCTGACCCTGGTTTAGCAAACTGGGCAAACTGGGCCAGCAGAGCAGTTGCCAACAGACCGGAGCCCTGCTCCTCTGTCATTACTTTGAGTACATGAAGAGAGCTCTCACCACGGAGCCCAGAATTCCTTTGGTTTCTTGGTACAAAAGAAAGCAGTGTTCGGGACTGTGCATGTGTGAGGCACACTGAGCTGGGAGCACTGGTTCTGCACTGGGTGACACCAGCCCTGGCTGGGCACCAACTGGTGCCCTCACTCCCAGCAGAGCTGCAGGGCCCAAGAGAAGCTGCTGGGCGTGGAGGATCTGTGTGCTGCTGTGATGTCCGTGCTTGTGGCACCACCGCCTGCAGAGCTCCAGGGCTGCCCTTGCCTTACCTGGGTCTGCTTAGGTACACATGGGTCTCTCTCCAGGGACATTATTTTGTGGGGTTTTATTCATTTTTCACATGGGTTGACTCTTGAGGGTTCAGGGACTTGGCAGGCTGGAAAAGCCAAGTCGAGGGGAATGTGAACCGGCTGGGATGGGCGAGCTCACAGCTCTTCTCTGTGGGAAGAACAGACACCCTCAGGCATGGCCACAGGCAGCCAGCACCCACCTGTCACCAAGCCTGTCCACCCATGGTCCCAAGCAGGAGAGTTCCCATGGATGTATCCCCCTCCCCTTACAGCCATCAAGGTCCTGGCTGAACAGTCTGGTGGTGGCATCACTGGTGGTCCAGCTCTGGTGCCAACCATCCCTGGCACATGCCAGGACACTTCTTCCCCCCACCACCCTTCCCAGCACCCCTCAGACAGCAGTCAGGGCTGTCACACACCTAGGCTGGGACTTGTTGTCCTTCTCCTCCGACTTGACGTGGCAGTGGCAGGTGGAGGCCTTGCTGTAGCTGACAGAGCGCTTGGTGGATTTCTTCCACTTCCTTGCCCTCTGGACAACTCGCTTGAAGATGAGGTAGAAGATCTCACAGACGGTGAGGATGATGCAGATGGAGGAGGCTCCGACCATGAAATAGGTGAAGACCCTTTTCTCAGTTGGCCGAGCGATATAGCAGTCCACAGTGTTGGGACAGGGATCCACGTTGGTGCACTTGACCAGCCGTGGCAAATCAAAGCTGTCCCACATTTTGTGGAGGAGGTAGAGGAACAGGATCTCTATGATAAGCTTGAAGAAGAGGCTGAGCAGGTAGGTCCACCACAGCCCGCCGTGCTTCTTGCCCGTGTTGCTGTAGAGCTTGGGGCAATTCTCCCCATTCTTCTCCCTGTTCTTCTTCTCGCGGTCCTCCCGGTAGGCCACGTGCATGATGACCAGGAGGGAAGGACAAGTGACAAAGATGAGCTGCAGGGCCCAGAGGCGGATGTGGGAGATGGGAAAGAAGTGGTCATAGCACACATTGGTGCAGCCCGGCTGCCGCGTGTTGCAGTCAAAGTCCTTCTGCTCGTCGCCCCACACACGCTCGGCCGCCACCACATAGACCAGCACACGGAAGACAAAGACCACGGAGAGCCAGATGCGGCTGAAGGCTGTGGAGTACTTGTTGACCCCGCTGAGCAGCCCCTGCAGCGTTTTCCAATCCATGGCAGCCAAGGGAGTCCAGAGTCACCTGACCTGGAGAGGCAGAAGGAGCAGTGGGTGAGGAGCAATGGGAGACACCACTGGGGCCGCACATCTCTCACTGCACTAAATCCCATTGACCTCTGAACACTCTCCCCCACCACGTTACACTCATTTGGGATAGGGGTTCTTCACCCCTGCAGACAGTACAGCCCATCCTCACACAGTCCTGGGGACAGAGGTGACTCAATCTCTCTGTACTTCTGATAGAGCCTTTGCTGTAAGGGTTGAGCCACTCGGCCAAGTCCCTGCCACCAGCTCCCTGCCTGATTGTGCATGTTGGTGCAAACTGGCAGCAAGATCTGCTGGAGCAGGCCAGGATCAACAGCCAAAGGGGAAATGGCTGCTCCTGCAATGCTGAGGTGCTGGGACATGCCAGGGTCTGGTTTTCTGTCTCACAGGTGATGCCTGAGGCAGCCCAAGCACAGGTGAGAGCGGGGCTGCAGAAAGTGAGAGTCCGTGTGTGTCACAGTCCGTGTGTGTCACAGTCCGTGTGTGTCACCGGCAAGTCACCCTGGCCAGTGCTCCGCTCCCGGCAGCAATGCTGGAGGTCCCGACGGTCAAACCGGCTCCGCAGCTCAGCCTGGGGCTGCCCTGTGTGAGGAGGGTGACATGCTAAGCCTAACCCGGAGCTTTACTGCACCTGGATTTACAAACCCAGGTGGTTTTTACAACCCTCTGGGCTGTGAATGTGTCTGCCCTGACAAAGAGATTCACACAATGCTGGGTCACTCCCACTTTTAAGGAATTGCCGCTGCCTGTTGCCCGCCCAGCGCTTTCCGAGACGTACCTGGAGGAGGCTCAGGCTCCTTCCCTGCTCACCGGGGGCTGTGGGGTGGGAAATGTCCAGCACAGGACATGGCTGGGATGTGATGGCAAACTGGTGATCAGGGTCCTCTCACCCAGTGCACTGCGGTGTCCCAGGGCTGCAGGGACAGAACAGAATCTGGAGTACTGCCTGGAGCCCATGGAGCTGTCTGGGAGCCCGTCTTTGGCTGGGGCCACCCTGCAGCAAGCCCCGAACCTGTGGCTGTGCTCCCACACTTCTGGCCCAGGGACACACCAGGAAGGGTGACTGAGCCGAGTGGCCCCAGGCTGGGGTCCCCGGCAGCGTGTGCCGAGTGCCAGGGCCGTGCCTCTGCCGATGCCCACACACCTTCCCCCACTACCCTGTCTGAAACCAGAACTTCCTCCCTGGCAAACCCTTGGTCGGGAGTCTGGGTGGGGGACAATCACTGTGTTCCCACCCAACCCTTGGATTTAAAATTGGGAGAGGGGAGCTGCTGTTCTGCCCCCGAAAGCTGGCGCTGATGGAACCTGCAGCCTCTGCATGCCCCCAGAGCCTGTGCCCCCTTGCCAGCCTGCCAATTCACCCATGCCCCCATCCCTGGTGCCAGTGAGACCACCCAGCACTCACCTGCCCATAACCTACCTGCCCAGCACCCGTATGCCCGGTTCAGCCCAGCGCTGGCCCCAGTCATGGACCCGCAGCGGGGCAGGAAGGGGACGCGATCTCCGTGCCAAGCTCTGTGCCAATCCCCGTGCTGGGGGATGTGTGCAGCACCGTGTGAGTCCCACAGGCCCCCCCAGTGCTGGTTGGCAGCCAGACCGAGCAGGGCAGCGCTCAGGTGTGCTCAGCTGTGCCGGCAGTGCCGGTTTGCCTCCCGCAGAGCCCGGCACCCTTGCCAGCCCCCAGGATGCCAAACCCCTGCGTCACAGCTGGGTCCTGCCCCATGTGGGCGCAGGGCGTTGGACCTGACAGCACCCGGCTCCCACCTGGGGTGCAAACTCAGCAGAACCACTTTTCCTGGGGGGTCTCTGCCTCTTTTGGTCCCTGGGGAGGGTGGTGGGACCGAGGAGCAAGGTCTGGGGTGGCCATTGCTGCTCCTCGGGGTGCCATACCGTGCCATCCCCCTGCATCACCCCATGGGATGGGGACCCTGGCATGGCCTGTCAGGTCCTGACGTGGCACTGTGTGATGTTGGGATCCCCACCTTTGACCCCAGAGTCACAGCAGCCCCAGGTCCCACCTGCACCCCAATAACACCTTAACACAGGTCCCACCTGCACCCTGTTACACCATGGGGCTGTCCCCCCTCAACCAGCAGCTCCCTGGCAGCCCCCCAGTACCCTGTGCCCCAGGCAGTACCTGTCCAGGTGGGAAAGGGCTGGAGGAAGGTGTCTGGATCCAGGTGCCTCTCGGAGCAGGGAAGCTCCTTCCCAGCCGCAGCCCTCCTGCACGCCCAGGGTTTGTCTGAGGCGCTGAGTGTGCGAGAGGAGGGGAAGGTGGTTGGTTCACTTCCCAGTAACTGGGTGAGTCTGGCAAACAGCTCCCGGAGAGGTTCTTGTCTGCACACATGCACACACACGCTTGGCTTGAACAACAAAGGCAGGTCAAATCTGGCAGGGAGATCAGCGGAGACGGATTCCTCCACAGGAAACACCAGCAGCTCCTTCCAGGTGATGTCCCATCCCCTGCAGGGATGGTCTGGGCACTGCAGACTCGGCAGCAAGAGCAGAGATCTCGTCCCCCAGCTGTGGGCCCACCAGCAGCCATTGCTCAGAGCCCCAGATTACGCAATTGTAACCCACTTTTAAAATGATTTTGCCTTAGTAATAGTTTTGCAACAGCTCATCGGTATCTCCAACCTACAGGAACTTGCAGCCACCGCCCTGGCGGGGCCGGTGTGGCCAGATGGGACCTTTCCCACAGAGCAGGGTGGCAGCGGGGTCCCCATGCAGTGGGACCCTGCCCTGCTGCTGCCTCACGCCGCACCCCCATGGGACCTGGGACGTGTCCCTAAGGGGGTGTCCCTCTCCCCAGAGCACCGGTGGCTCCCAGGAGGCTGAGTCAGCCGCATCCCACCGTCTGCCCCATGGATCAGCCCCAACAGATGCCTGTGCCGACCTAGCCGGGCAGGAATGTGCTTCCCTTCGCCTGCGGCTCACGAGGTCTCTTGAGTGCCTCGAGGCTTCCCTGGAATCCTCCGGCACACCCTGGGGCCGGTCAGCCGTGCTCCGAGCCTCACACGGCACCTCGCCAGGGCCACCCCTCCCATGGGGACACGTCTGAAGAGCCCCGGGGTGCTTGGTGCCCGGAGAGATTTGCTCCCTGCTCTCCTGGCAGACAAGGAGCCACTTGCCAGAGGCGTTTTGGCTCCAGGAGGTCAAATGAAGCCAGTGAGGGTTTGCCAGGCTGGAGACACACAGGAATGGGAGCGCAGGAGACCCAAAGCAAACCCTGGTGGGAGCCTGGGGGTGCAGGGCGGGGTGAGCCTGGAAGAGGGGGCAGACACGGGCACCCCCATCCCAGATGAGAGCCAAGCAGGGGCTCCGGAGCCTTCCCTCACCCGGAGCTGCCCGGATCAGGAATCTGAGCTATGTTGTTGCAGAGAGCTGGTGTGGCAGGAGCTCGGCAGGAATCTGGGGGCTGTGGCCTGTGAGATGAAAAACCCTGGAGAGAGGGAAGTTGACGAGAAGCACCGGCAGCTCTGGTTCCTTGCAGAGGCAGCTGCTCCCTGCCCCACGGCCAAACCCCGTGAGGGCCAGGTGAGGAGTGGGGCCGGATCACCCCTGGGCAGCCTCTTGCCTGCAGTTTTGGAATTTCAGGAGCGGCCATGTGGCCACGGTGAGAAAGTTCAGGTGCTTTTGGCACGGGCAGAAGATTTCCCTCAGGCTGCTGGGTGGGGAGTGGAAACACCCTGCGCTTTGCAGTGTTTTGAAATGCTGAGATGGGCGTTTGGGTAACGTAAATCCATCGAAGGGCTCATCCCTGCACCCCCTCTACTGTCCGTCTGCCAGTGTGGGCACAGGGACAAGGTGCCAGCATGGTTCTGCAGACCTCAGCACCTGGGAGCCTCCAGGGATATGCCCAGGGCACGTCACGCTGCTGCCACCCTGCTCTGACACGGCAGGGTGACAGGTGAAAGGCCTCGGTGCCAGATGTGAGCACCGGAACACCCAGTGACTTAGAGAGGCCCAACCTTGGCTCCTCCATAAAGGAAAAACCCAAACAGTGGAGCAGGCGGGCGCCAAACCAGCAGGGAAACATCAAAGTCCCTTTAAAAGGGTCTTAAACAGGGCATGGCAGGATTGTGCCTGCCAACAGCTGTCTCCCTCCAGGGCCACATCCCCAGGGATGAGACTCCCCCGCAAGAGCAGGGGCACAGGAGTCATGGGATCCTGGGAGCCAGCAGCCGGGGCTGGACATAAATCAGGGAGTTTCGCCTCAATTCCCAGCAAACAGGCGGGTTTTGGCCAGGGAAGAAAAAAGCCCAAGCTGGGAAGGCCAAGCTACCCCTGACCTGTGCACGCAATCCCCTCCACATCCCTGCCTGGGCTGGAGTTAGTGGTGGGTTTCTTTAAAATCCCCTCACCCCAAGATTTAGGAGGTCCTCTGGGACCCCGCAAGCAAATACAGGGAACTTCCTGTGTGATGATGCAAAATCTGGGAAATATTCAGCTTTTATTGTGGCACAACCCCTGGTTTGCTGACACTGGTACTGCCTCTGTGTCCTAGGAGGTGTCCCAGCATCCAGCCCCCTGTTTTTGCAGCACCAGTGGGGGGAACACATCAAAAGAAGCAGCCGAACGCTCCTGTTTTTCCGGCCAACTGCTGCCTATCCCAAGCCTGGATGGTGCAAGACACCCAGAGCTCTGCAATGTTTGCTCCGAGCGTGACAGAACGGCACAACAACATCCAGCAACTGGATCTTCAGGTGTCTCGCAATGGGCAGCAGCTCCAGCTGTGCTTTGATGTGCAGAAGTGGGACAGGGTGGTTTTTCTGGGGCTCATCTCTGTCCCGATTAGCGCCTGCAGAGGGGAACACCTCGGGGTTTCACTCAGCAGCCTGGAGCAGGAGCGGCCAACCTTGCTGGAAAACAAACAGCCCAGCCCATGCTCTTTCAATCGGGGCAATGGCTCGCACACAAAGAACAGCTTGTGTCCTCTGACATTACAGGCTTCATAAAGAAAACTTTCAGGTGGATAATCCAGCAACAGGAGTGGACGGAAGGAAGGCAGTGCCAGCACAGCTTCCCCTAAGAAGTGGAAAAAAATCTGTCTGTATTTCACCTTCTGCCTCTCTGTCCCCAAAGATCCCCAAACTCACTGGTGTCAGCACAAGGAGCTGCTGTGTGCTCAGACAGTTCTGTGCCGGTGGCCGGGATCTCCCCAGGGCTTCTCCACCATCCTCACCCTCATCAGTGGCTGGTTCATTCCCTGCCCTCCCACCCAGCAGTGCTGTAGCCCTGCCTGCTCTTGGCTTCCCTTCAGCCCTGCCTGTCCTCGGCATCCCCCTGGCCACAGCGGCCCCTCTGCCTCCCCTTCCAGCACATCCAGCTGGTCCTCTCCCCAGGATGGGCGGTGGGAAGCTCAGTTTTGCCCACAGAGGGTCTCAGCTGGCTCACTGCAATGATCTGTCACTGAGAATGGCCTCAGCCACAAATGACACAGCGATGGTGTTCCTTCGCCCCCTGTGCCACTTCCTTTGGGACAGAGCCAGGGAGCGCTGGCACCGTGGCTGCTCATGGAAAAAACAATTATCACACCCTCTAAGTAAAGGAAAACCAGTAACAGATTGTGCTGCATGTTCAATGTTAATGTTACTTGTGAGTGCATTTGCCATGAAATTATTGTTAATTATTCATGCCAGCTAATGCTCAGCTCCCTTTGAAGGCCTCGGAAGTGGCAGCACTGTCCATGCAACGGCTGAACGCGAAGTATTACAACAATAAATGAGATCAGATTTTGCCATTTAATGTTATTGTTTAATCAGTGGTTGGGTGTTTTTCCTGTCCTGTGTTTGGCTGTTTTGCTCAGGTGTTTTCCCCCGGCCAGGCAGGATGATCCAGCAGCCCACAGCGGGCGCTGCCTGCCCGGCCAGATCCTCATGCCTGCACTTTGCCGCGGTGGCTGCGGCACCAGGGACCTGCTCTTGTCCCCACTCAACTAATGAATGTTATTAATGACGATTGCATCAGTCTGAGGTGGCCCTCTCACCCACTGAGTGGCTGAGGTAGGGTGATACATAGGAAGAGGGGTTTCCTGGGGGATCAGGGTGTCTGTCCTGGCTGGTACAGGCTCAGAGTCTGGGCACCACTGTCAGTTCACAGCTGCCCCGGAGCTGCTGGTCCCTGTCACTCCCAGGAACAACATGTGTCCTACAGCCCCTGCTTTACCCCAAATTCAGCAGGATGATGTAAAGTGCCTTTCCCGGGACAGGAGAAGCAGAGACCCCTCAGGCACAGCCCAGCTCCAGGGTGCTGCCACTCTCAGCGCTCCTGCATTGGGGCACAGAGGAGGAAGAGCAGGATGGAGATGTAGGCCAGGTGAGCGGCTCCTGCTTTCTCCTGGGCAGCTCTAGGAACGAGCCTCATCCTTGGACAGCGTGCTGGGGCAGGAGGCCGTGAGTGGGATGGCGGCCGTGGGGGGTTTGTAGTCCACCCCATGGAACACCTGCCCGCCCGTGCCCACGGGGTCAGCGCAGGAGACGGGGCAGTCGTGGCTGTGCCGCCGGCTGTCCCCCCCGCCGGCCTCCAGGTGCTCGCGGCACCGCTTCCCGATCAGGTAGGCGACCTCGATGAGGCTCAGCACAATGCAGACACAGGCGGTGACCACCATGAAGAGGGTGAAGATGTTCTTCTCAGTGGGCCGGGAGATGAAGCAGTCCACCACGTTGGGGCAGGGCGGCAGCTCGCACTTCACCACCCGGGGCAGGGTGTAGTTCTTGTACAAGTGGTAGAAGACGTAGAGGAAGACCATGTCCACGCCGGCCTTGAAGATGAGGCTGAACAGGTACGTCCACCAGAGTCCGCCCCGCTTCTTGCCGGGGTTGGGGTAGATGCGGCGATAGTTGTCCCCGCTGGCCTCACGGAGCCTCTGCTCCTTGGCCTCCCGGTATGCCACATGCATGAGGACCAGGAAGGACGGACACGTCACCAGGATGAGCTGCAGGGCCCAGAGGCGGATGTGGGAGATGGGGAAGAAGTGGTCGAAGCAGACGTTGGTGCAGCCCGGCTGCCGCGTGTTGCAATCAAAGTCCTTGTGGTCATCGCTCCAGACCCGCTCGGCCGCCACCAGGTAGACCAGCAGGCGGAAGATGAAGACGAGGGAGAGCCAGATGCGGCCAAAGGCTGTGGAGTACTGGTTGATGCCTCTGAGGAGCTTCTCGAACGACCCCCAGTTCATGGCTCCCTGATCCCATTAGCCGGCCTGGGAAGAGAGAACATACTGTGACATTGAAGAAGCAGTAAGAGGTCCCCATCAGAGCCCCTGTGTGCCTCCTAGGACCATCTCTGACCCGTGCTGGCACGCGGGGACACACTGACACGTGCCCCAGCACAGACCTGGTCCGGGTGATGCATCTCCTCCAAGCACCGTCCCCCACTCTGCGAACACGGGGACCCGGCGACGCTTGGGGCTTCCGCCACAGCCACAGCATCCTCCAGCCACCACCAGGTCCAGCCCACGGCTCGGCCCCCATCCCGCCCCAGCTCCCGCCTCGTTGCCCAGGTATTTGTTATTAATTTTCCTTACGTTGCCAGCCTGGCCCAGGCGGACAACAAATAGGAGCAGCCGGGGCGTGACTCACCCGGCTGCGCTGCCGCGTCCTCTCCCATCACTGGAACCTGCCGTCACCTCCGTGCTCCCCCGGGCAGTGCAGGAGGAGCCCTGTGCCACTGCTCCGTGTCCCCACGCCGTGCCCACGCACCGGGGAGCCCACGGCAGGGCAGAGGCTGGGCTGGGGGGCTGCACAGCCCCTGCGATGCCGAGGAGCTGCCGTGGGGCCCGGCAGCCAAAACAACCAATTTTCACCAGCCCCACGCTCCTGCATGGCCGAATTGACCCCGGCTCGCATCGTGCCAGATCAAACACACCCCACGCGCCGTGGAGCTGCAGCGAGCAGGACTCCCAGGGCTGCGTTTGGCACTGGCTCTCCTTAAATATTTTACCTACCAGTGAAATAACAAGATTCCCCCTCGCCGGGGGGGCTCTCGGGGGTAAACACATCCCCTGCTCTGCACAGCCCATCCAGTGCACCCACCTGCAGGACTGGAGTGACCACGGACGCTCCCGATTCTCGTCCCTCCCGTGGGAGCCGGCGGCTCCCGTCTTACGGTGGATCCCTGGAGGAACATGCAAACCTCAGATTCCTCCTTCCCTGTGCACTCCTCCGGCAGCAGCCCAGGCCGTGCCCACCTCCCTGGTGTCAGACGCACTTCCCCAGCGCCCTCCCCACCTCCCCAGGGCCGGGGGTCGCGGCAGAGGAGGGTCCCCAGGCCGCTCACCTGCGGCTGTCCCTCGGCGGCGCTGCTGCGGGTCGGCGCCTGCCCAGGGCAGGAACGCAGCGCCCGGTGCAAGAGACAGCACATGAGTCACCCCCGCGCTCCTGGGAGCGAGGAGGAGATTCCCGGGGGAAGGGATGAGGCTCCAGGCAGATCCCCACGTGTCCCATGGAATGCCAGATTTCCCGAGGCGAAGGGCGGCCCCGCAGCGCTGCCGTGCGGGGTAGGGCTGAGCCGGCTGCTCCGCCGTGGGGAAGGGTGGGAGCTCAGGGCTGTCTGCCCTCAGCTGCTGCTGTCCAGCACAACCCGGGGTCCCTCCATGCCTTCCCTGCACCCATCCCCTTTGCTCCAAAGTGGCCGAAGCCCTGGGAGCCCCCGCCCACGGCACCGGGGGCCTCTCAGCCGAACACCGCCCTTTATAATCCTTTTTTATTGAAACTTTGCACCATGGCAGTAATTTAGCAGAGCCTTTATCCCTCACTACACTCTGATGAATGGGTGGCAGCTGATTATTTCACTGGCATATAATTAACTGCTTACCTGTGCTCCCCTCACCTCCAAGCTGCACAAGTCTCTTTCCCATCACTCCTCCTTGATACCAGAATCTGGAGCCCTCCCAAGATGAGCTCCCAGCTCAGAGAACTCTCTCCTTAAGGTCTGACCCCCATCTCAGAGCTCTGGGGCACAGGGATGGGGGGCAGAGGAGAGGGGGTCCGAGGAGAAGGTGCGGGGTGCAGGAGTTCACGTACGGCTGGAGTCATTTGAGGAGCAAACACACGTTTCATTTGCAATTCTGCTGGGGTTTAAAAAAAAATGTAGAGAAACAAATCTAAACAGCTGTAAAGTAAATTACCAGTGTTTGCGGATGGCTCCAGGGAAGAGTTCTGCAGTTTGAAATCAAACAAGCCCATTTTTATTTTTTTTAACATGCCTGTGTAGTGGCTGTGCCGGGAAGGGGGTTCCCAGGGGCTGTGTCCCCCCACGGGCAGGCAGGGAGGGCCCAGAGCAGCACCCATCCACCAGCACCCAGTGGTGGATGGGGGGACCTTCTGCCCCAGGTACCCCTAATTTTGTGGGTGTCAGAAGTGGCTCTTTGTGCTTTTCTGGGTTAAAATCTCCTCTTTAAAAAAAAAAATCCTCTCTTTTGGGGAGCTGCCAGGTGTGATGGGCAGTTTCTGCTCTGGGTAGAGCCCCCTCCAGCCCTCCACAGGTGAGTCCCCAGCGCAGGGGACACAAAGGTGTATTAATGGCAGCACTTTATCTTCCAGGAACAAGCCCCATTAGTACATTTTCACTACAACATGAAATATTAATAACACTTTGCATTTATATAGCGTCATTCATCCCGCAGTCACCAGCCAAGCCGCTGACATGAATCAAACACCGCAGCAGCTCCGGAGGAGACAGGTAAACGGGATTAGACCCATTTTCCTGCTGCACACACTGAGGCACAGGCTTCTCTCCAGGTCACTGATGACACTGAGGACGGACAAAACCCAAACACGCGAGGCATGGGGCTGCTCTGACCTGGGCTTCCTCCTCCTGCAGCTGGTATTTGCTGTTCCTGATACTGTGCTGACAGTGCAGGGAGGGGAGTTAGGAAACCTGTCAGCCCACGGAGAGCCAGGCCCTGACACAATCCGAGGGCTCCAGCAGCATGGAAGAGCGAGCAGAAAACCAGTGGGGAAAGAAAGGGCTCTTTTAATCTTATTAAAGAGCCTTGTATTTAAACCCTCCTCCAGCTCCGTGGCACAGGGTGATTGCAAAGGCTTTACACACCAGCTCAGCAGGACTCGCTCCTGCTGCCGGAGACGCTGCATGCAGATGCTGGTTAGCAGGGCGGAATCCCATGATTGATGATGGATAAGGGCAGACAAACAACTCCTGGGCAAAGCTGCGGAGCGGTGCTGAGCGGCAGGGAAGGGGTGTGGGCACAGCCCGGCCGCCCACTGCTCGCTGTCCCCAGCACCATTGTTATTCCGTGAAGAAGGCACCTTGTTTGCAGATAATTAAAAAACCCCAAACAGATTAGCGAAAATTAGACACACAGAGCAGGCTGGATGTGGGCTCAGCCACCGGGAGAGTCCCGTGAGCATCGCTGGCTGCTGCTTCCAAACCGGCTGCTCCGCGCCTGGCTCAGCCCCGGGACCCCTTTCCTCAGCCCCGTGGCTGCACCGCCAGCTGCATTCCGCGTCCCACGGGATTGTTTAGAAGTTTTTCCACGGAAAACCCGCGTTCCAGGACAGTCTGGATGAGAGCAGGCAAACACCCTCCCAAGCCTAGCCCGGTCGTGGCCGTCTAACACGGCCAGCACCCATTAATCTTACATTTATACGTGAGGCTGCAGGGAGTAACCTCATTTCTAGGGAGACCTTAATTAATCACCGACTCAAACTGCCTCGATGAGATGGGTTTTCTACCGAGGAGATAAATTCACATGGTCAGCAGTGGCTGAGGATGAGGATGAGGTTAGCAGGGACCTAAATCACGGCAGCTGATGGTGCTGAGCAGAGCGGGGGACAGGGCGAGCAGGGGACAGGGCACGTCTGTCCTTCCTCTGCACCGGGAGGCGGATGAATGGGGCACAGGGGAGGTGCTGCTGTGGCTCTTTGCCCCTAAAAAGGCAGAAATAAGAGTGTTCTCAGCCTCTGCAGACCATGCCCCTGCAGTGGTGGCAAGGGAAAGACGGGGAGGACAAATTCCTAAGCAGGAGGGGACCGTGGGCAGTCACACAGCCCCAAAACCCAGGCGGGGAGGGGTTGGGGGACTTGATGCCCTCACAGTAGGAGCAGAGTCCAACTCAGTGCTCAACCCCGCTGACTGTCAGGGACGGACCCATTAGTGCCTGTTTCGGGTTGTTTGGCCAAATAATCACCGTGCAAAGGACATCGTCGCCCTTGCCACTGACCTTGGCGGCCTCCAAATGGGCGACCCGCAGGTCAAAGTCTTTATATCCCATTACCAGTCTCCTGAGTCACGCCTGTCTCCTGGCAAGTTACATTCTTTTCAGATGGCAGCTAAACGGGAAAGAGGTCGCGCTCCCAATACGGCGACAATAGGACATGACAGCACTTTTCTGAGTGATTAAGCCTCAGGTGATGTCGGGGCTACGAGACAAGTGGCTGAAGGCTGAAAGACTTTAATCACCTCGGACACGGCATTGCATCCTCGCACTCCATCCTGCCAGGGTGGGTTTTTGGTGCGAAACAGGAGCGATAATAAAAATAATCCAGCCCAGCCTGCGCACCCACCCGTTAGTTATCCGTGCTGCTGTTAATAACCAGCCCGGGCAGCCTGTTGGCCCTCAAAGAGCCTTCTGCAATAAATCAGCCCTGATGCTTTAAAATAACTGTCGGGGGCCGCCGGAGCTGACACTAGATGGCATTGGGAGAACGCGCCGCGCGGCACCGCCGCCTCCCCCGGAACAGCCTGGCAAAACAGAGCAGAAAACTCAGGATGACGGAGCAGAAAATGTCTCAGCCAGGGAGAGGCCACCAGTTCACCTCCATCCTCACACCCACTAGTTCATCTCCATTCTCACATCCACCAGTTCATCTCCATCCTCACATCCACCAGTTCATCTCCATTCTCACATCCACCAGTTCACCTCCATTCTCACACCCACCAGTTCACCTCCATCCTCACATCCACCAGTTCATCTCCATTCTCACATCCACCAGTTCACCTTCATCCTCACATCCACCAGTTCATCTCCATCCTCACACCCCCCAGCTCTCCTGTATCCTCACACCCACTAGCTCATCTCCATCCTCACATCCACCAGTTTATCTCCATCCTCACACCCCCCAGCTCTCCTGCATCCTCACATCCACCAGTTCACCTCCATACTCAACCCCCCACTTCATCTCCATCCTTACATCCACCAGTCCTCCTCCATCCTCACACCCACCAGCTCTCCTCCATCCTCACATCCACCAGCTCTCCTCCATCCTCACATCCACCAG
Source organism: Corvus hawaiiensis (assembly GCF_020740725.1). Taxonomy (NCBI): domain Eukaryota; kingdom Metazoa; phylum Chordata; class Aves; order Passeriformes; family Corvidae; genus Corvus; species Corvus hawaiiensis. The sequence continues at coordinate 5,009,379 of NC_063235.1, forward strand.
TTCACCTCCATACTCAACCCCCCAGTTCTCCTCCATCCTCACATCCACCAGTTCACCTTCATTCTCAGGCCACCAGCTCAACTCCATCCTCACATCCACCAGCTCACCTCCATCCTCACATCCACCAGCTCATCTCCATCCTCATATCCACCAGTTCACTTCCATCCTCACATCCACCAGCTCACCTCCATCCTCACATCCACCAGCTCACCTCCATCCTCATATCCACCAGTTCACTTCCATCCTCACATCCACCAGCTCACCTCCATCCTCACATCCACCAGCTCAACTCCATCCTCACATCCACCAGCTCACCTCCATCCTCATATCCACCAGCTCATCTCCATCCTCACATCCACCAGTTCACTTCCATCCTCACACCCACCAACTCACCTCCAGCATCTCACCTGCCTTGAGACCACGATGGTGGGGCAGAGCTCAGGGTGTTTTACTGTTTCTCTGAGCTAATAAAATAATTTGTCCCCACATTATTGTTTTTTTCCCAGGGCTGGGGCCTGGACAGAGCCATGCTTGTGGCTCCCCAGAGCCCGGCTGCCCCTGCTGGCACCAGCACAGCCCTTTGGGACTCGTTGTGCCCTTACCTGGCAGGGGTAGGTGCACCTGGGCACCTGCAGAAGGGATGGTGATGAGGAGTGGGGCTTTAAAGTGAGTCCCAAACCCCAAATGATGCTGCTGCCCCGTCCATCCCCTGCTGACCCCAGCATCCTGCCAGCTCCCTTCACATAGAAGGGTTTTCCTGCTGCAGCCTGGGCTCGTGCTTCCCCATGCCCCAATCAACCTCTCCCTGCAGATCAGCCCGTTTGTCTGTCTGTCCATCCACCCCTCTGCGTCTCACTCACGCCTGGGTGCATCCCTGTCTCCAGGGCTGGTGCAGACAGGTCCCTCCTGGGAACAACCCCGGGGATATTCTCAGTGCAGCAGCACAGCTCACTCACCCTCCCAGACCTGCAGCCCGGCTTGGAGCCAGAAGCCGTTTGCAGGCGTGGGATCAGTCTGGCTTTCTCCCCATCACTCCTGTCTCATTCTACCTGTCAGAGCCCGTCTCTCTTTCCCCCAAATCACCTCCCGCACCCCACTGAGCCGAGCTGACTTTGCCTCTCAATGCTGCATTGTGCCGGCAGCCCAGAGCCACAATAGAGCTCCTGATTGCAGCTCCCTCCCTCCCCCAAGCCAGCCCTGGCCTCGTGTGTCGGCCCCGCTGGCAGCACATGGCACACGGCCCTGCCACAGCCCACCCTCTCCTCCCCTCCCGGGGGCACCCCAAAAGCCTCCATCCTCTGGAAAACGGCACACAGTTGGATTTTACGTCACTGTTCGTGCCGGGGAGAGCTGTTGGGGTGGTGCTACAGGTTTTGGGGTGTGCCTACCGCATCTTACCCCCATGTTGTGGGGCTGGGGCTCTCCTCCCCTGTTGTCCCTGCAGGATAAAACACAGCAGAGCCAAAACTCAAAGCCTCTCACAGGCACCTGAGCTGGGGAGCTCTGCTTCTTTGGGGTTCTCTGCCCAGGCAGCCTGACGCTATAGGATTCTTCCAAAGGCTAAAAACTTTCTCGCACTGTAAGGACAATACTCCATTAAAAACAACCCATCACCCCTCTCAGCTGGCTTGCACCTCTCCTGGAAACTCGGGGCAGCAGAACTGAACTCTGAAAAGGGCCCAGACTTGGCTTGAAGCAAGAGATTTCACATCATCATGTCTTAAAATGTCAGCACTTTAATTAGCTCCATCTGAAGCTGGAGTGGGTTTGTCACCCCTCTCTGCTTTCGGTTCAGGTTGAGAAATTTGCTCAGGCTGACCTTTCCCTCCCAGACCCAAAAAAAGTTCCCAATCCATATTGGCATTTCCTAAAAATAGGACAAAATAGCCCCCCAAAAATACCAGCCAGCTGTAGGGATGATGTTGTACAGCATCACGCCAATGCAGGGAAAAGGACTTCAGCTGTGAGATGCCTGCCCTGGGAGAGCTGAGGGAATGTTCCCAGGTTCTTGTGTCAGGTTTTTCCCTTTTATCTCCTTCAGACACTGCTGCCAGGCCCCCTTTCTCCAAAGGGAACCCCCCAGTTTTCTCAGATCAAGGTGTCCCCAGCTCAGTGTTTTCTACAGCACCACTTAAATCTCCATCTCATCCACCCTTTTCATTTTATTTTTTGTACCTGTAGGGCTGCTGGAGCCGTAACTTACACTCCAGGGTAATTTCTTGCTCTAAAGGATACAGTGAACTTCTTCACAATTTGTTGGCCAGCTGGGGACACTTCTCCAGGTGGGATACGCTGGGTAATTATTCGATATCAGCTGCTGGAGATGGAGGTTCGAGCCCGCTTATGTTCTGCGTGTGTGTGATAAATTAATGAAAGCAAAGCCAGAGGAAGCACCTGAAAAAACACAGGGAAGTGGGAGGCCATGATGCCCCACTGCAGCTGTTGGGCTTGGAAATCGCGGTGCTGAGGTGTCACAACACCTCGAAGGGCTCTGCTCCCCACACCAGGCTGTCTCCAGCATGACCTCCAAGAGCAGAAGCCACCGAAAGCCAATGACCATGTCAGGAAGGGTCACAGGCGTGTCCACCATTGCGATGGCTGGGTGCTGTGGAGGGCTCAGGGATGGTGGGTTTGGGTCTGGCCTTGGCCAGGCGCCCATTGAGCACTTCCTGGGGGATGGGCCGGTGCTGTCGCTCTGCCCTCTCGGAATGGCAGAGCAGCAGTTGTTCGCAGAGCGAGGCAAAGCTCCAAGCTGGAGAAATGCCTTCCTCAGAGCCTGATAATTCTTCAGCACGTCAGAGGAAGAAGAGCGGCATCAAAAGCATCCTCGCTGCCTCCCCGCTCATTGACGGCGAGCCCGGAGCCCTGGCCTCGCGGTGCTTGGGCTTTGGTGGAGTGTGACACTCATCTGCGGCGTGCCACGCAATTATGGCTCGGGAAAGGAAGGGGCAGATCACCCCGGGCGGGGGAAGAATGAGAGCCAGCCGCCTTTCATCCGCACCCCACCGGCCGCCGCCTGCCGCTCGCTATTCTTATCCCTCCTGATCAAGGCGAAGCGTTTCCTCCTCCTGCCATTGAAGCCCAGAGCCCCGACACCGCTCGGGCAGTGCGGAGAACCGGCGGCTGCGCCGAGCTGGGATGGGCCTCCCCGGCCCCACGCTGCGGGGCACAACCCCGCCGGGATGGCTTTCAAGCACAGAGAGCACCTCGAGGGGACGGGCATTGATGTGGAGATGCAGGTACAGCTCCGGCACTTCCCGCCCGCCGGGGAAGGTCAGCCTTGGTTCACGCTTGATGTGGGAAATGCCGGAGCTCAGGCGAAGGTGGCGGCGGAGGGACCGGTCCTGCACCTGCGTTGGTGCCACACAGAGGTCGTTCCTTAGGGAAGAGGAGGAGAGGAGCTCTGGCAGGGAAATTTGGTCATTGGGATTTAAAAATTCCCTTGTGCTTTCATGAGAGAGACTCGGGCTCTTGTTTCCTTCTTAGGTGACTTTGCCCCCAGCTCTAGTCCTTGTGAGAAAAAGAAGATCCCATGAGTTGCAATGGCAAGTGACCACTTGAGGTTATGTCCTGCTGCCCTGGAAGAGGACGGAAGTTGTTACTAGCACCAGCCATGGTGCCTTGGTGGCAAGGAGAAACACCTCCCCAGGAGCCTGTGTCCATCCCATCCCCACGGCAGGGGCCGGTGGCCAGGCCAGATGGTGTAACACAAGGGCAGCCAGTGCCTGAAGAAGGTAACTGGACCCATCTCTGCTAAAGTGAGGCCAAATCAGCAGAGCCATCCCAGGGACCAGGAGCCTCTGAGCACCACACTGCCCTGGTGATGCTCACAGCTCACATCTGCTGCAGGAGCACTTCCCTTGTGCAGCAGACAGGCATTGCTGGTCCTTCCAAGCTGCCTTTGCCACTTTCTGGTGCTTACAAACTGCTCCAGGAATTAACCAAACCCTAGGTTTCTGGAGATGCTGGAAGAGCACACCAGGGAACACTGGGTAGGTCTCCAAAAGGCAGCTTTCCCTGCCCTCAGGAGCAGAGCCAAGCCAGGACTGCAGCCCCCAAACAACCCCAGGCTGGCATGGGGAGACCACACCAAACTCAACTTTCTCCACCACCATGTCTGGTGCTCCCACCTCTCCCCCAGCCTGTCTGGAAACAGAGGCTTCGGAGTTCATTCTGTGTGTCAACAGAGCTGCAGGAAACCAGCTCTATTACCTTGAAGGATCAGGAACTCTTCCCAGATGTCAGAGATCCTGCAGAGAAATAAAAACCCAGTAAAAATTCACCCTTTACTTTGTTCCCAGGGAACTCCTCACCACCAACCCCAAGCTCGATGAGGGCTCTGCTCATGGATGAAGCCTCGTGTTTCAGGAGCCAGGGCTGCTCTCTCCCAGGCTCCAGGGTCACCCGTGCTTGGTCCTCTCAGAGTTAAGGATTTTTGGCTTGTGGCACTGGGGGTGCCCCAGCATCCTGGGGAGATGCTGAGGTGGAGCAGCTCCATGGAGAGGAAAGCAGCTCGTTCCCACTCCTCCTTGCACTGGGCTCCTTGCTGCAGGTCCATGCCTGACTGCAATCAACGTAACCTTTTAAAATTAATCTACTTTCTCTCCTCTTTTGCACAAAAATACAGTTGCTGAAATTCCTCCATTTCCATGACATTTGGGAAAAGTTGTGCCTCAGTGGAATGCTTTCTTTACACTGTAGACATCATTACTTTAAGGGGAAATGAGAGTAAAGGTGGTGGGTCTTTTTTTGTCTGTGATATTGGAAAATAAAGGTTCTTTCTCCCCCTGCACTGCTGTAAGTTCAAGCGACTGCCAAGTGGAACGAGCAGAGCAGCCAGGAGAGCTGGGGTCTGCTCCCAGTGCTCCCAGTCATCCTGCTCTGAAACCAGGGGAAAATCCCTGCTAAAAGCTCATGGCCAAAGGTCAGTCACCAGAGAGCCAGGGCAGCAGCCCCAGCATGAGCACAGGGAGCTTCTGCCTTCTGCTCTCGCTGCTGATTTCTCAGTGTAAGAGGGAAATCGGGAGCAGCGGCCGCCGGGCTCTCAATCACCCGCTGTGGGACAGGGGGAGGCAGCAGCTTCCGGCTGATGGATTGGGAAGGAAAGGCTGACAGCCCCAATTTACACCACACTCTGCTTTTGGACCTAAAATACAAAATGCAGGGCTTCTTCCCTGTTTTCCAAAAGCAAAGTCCAGGTCCCACCTCATCCTCTCCAGCCCTGGAGGGTGAGGAATGTCAGGAAAATTAATCCACAAACACCAGAGGTTTATGTCCAAAAAGGAGACAGAGGAGCCCTGGTACCTTATTTGAATAAAGGGAGAGGCCATGGGGCATTTCCCTGGTGTCTCTCAGGTTGCTGGAGGGCACAGCCTCCTTTTATCCCAATTTCCCGGCCGCTTTTCCCTCTCTCTTTCCCATTGGCTGAGGTACTTGAGAGGTACAGACTCCCCAAATTGCCTAATACAGACCCCCTTCCTAAAGTGTACCCCCTTTTTTCTTTTTCTATGGAATTTATGGTTCTTCCCATTGCTTCTTTCGTCTCTCAGCATCTATCTTTACCTATCAGCAGACCCACAGTTTGTTTGTAAAGACAAATCTATCTCATTCCTTTCAGGAGGGGACAAGGAGCTGTGCCCTGTGTGCCACAGGAACGGAGCTGGATCGGGATGCAAAGGGACACCTTGTCAGCCAGCTTGTTCCCACGGGCACATCCGTAAAACAGCGGAATGGAGGAGGGTCTTCATCCATGGAAAGGGTGGGAGATGCTTCCTCTACCAGAGATAAACATGAATGCCCAGTCAAAGTGGACCTGTTGTGCTCCAGGCCAGCAGCCAGACCTGCAGCAGCCTCAGGGAGAGAAGGAAAAGGGTTTAAACAGCTAATTCATGCTTTGTGTTTTCCTCAGGCTCTGTGGGTGTCCCCACTGCTCACCCTCTATCCTAAAATCCCCACTTTGTGCTCTGCATCCCTGCCTGGAACAGCCCCACTCCCACAGACCCACCTTTGCCAGACCGACCAGGGACGCTGCCATCCCTGGAAACATCTTTCCGTGCACAGCCCCCCTGCTTTTGGGCATCTGAGGATGCAGATGTTCAGGCAGAGGACATGGGCAGGACCCCCATGGACCACACAAGGTCCCCTGTGGACCTCAGAGGAGGATGGAAGGGATAGGGCAGGGCAGGGCAGGACAGCAGTGCCCAGCCAGGCATGGTGGGGCGTTCCCAGTGTCACACCATGTCCCCAGTCCCCTGGCATGTGCAGGATGGTGCCACTGCCCACACAGCCCTCCAGCCACCGCTCAGTCCCGACGTGGCAGACGGGGCTGGATTGTCTGGAACAAACCCAGCATCCTGCTCCTTCTCTTTCCCAGGCTATTTTTATCCTCCTCCCAATGACAGATTGAGGGCTTCAAAGCCCAGCCCCGTGAACTCTCTCCTGCTTCCCCGCCATGGAAATTACTGCGCGGTGGTTCAAAATGGGAGAGCAATTTGCAAAACAAATAAGTCTCCGATTAGCTAAGGAGCGTCGGGCTGACCTTACAGGGACCCCTTCATTAGGAGACACTGAGCACCGATTAACGGCTCTGGGATGGAGGGAGCCACTTCAGACTGGTTTAATGAATTAAATATATGCTCCTGTTTGGCTCTTAATGTAAAAAAAATGTTAAGTACAGTAATTGTCACATTCCCGAAGTCAGTCCTCTCCCTACCTCGCAGTTCACCGAGACTTTCCCCTTCCCAGCGCCAAAGTTTAATTTGTTAATGTGCTTCTGGTGTCACGGTGTTTCCCTGCATTAACGCCAGCCCATCAAAGTGTTCTGCTCGGGGAGCTCGGGAGTGCTTTCCTCCACGTCTCCTCCTGCTCTCCAGGAACATCCCAGCATGTGGATTGCTCCAGGCCGTGTCCCGGCCATCAGCTCCTTCTGGGGCTGTATCTTCTCCTCTCCCGTTTCTCCTTGTTGTGCAGGACAAGAGGAAATGGCCTCAGGCTGTGCCAGTGGAGAGTCAGGTTGGACATGAGCAGGAATTTCTGCATGGAAAAGGTGGTCAGGCCTTGGAGCTGCCCAGGGAGGTTTGGAGCCCCCATCCCTGGAGGTGTCCAAGGAATGCCTGGATGTGACACTCAGCGACAAGGTGGAGATGTGGCACAGCTTGGACTCGATGCTCTCGGAGGGCTTTTCCAACCGAAATGACTCTGTTGGGAGCAAGAGACAGAAAGGGAAAAACCAGTGACAAGGCAACAGTGGAAGAATCAAATGATTGTCCTGGCCGTGGGCTGTCCTGAAGCCCTGCCCGCGGGCCTGTAAACTCACACCTTTTGTTGATGTGCCTCTGACTGATGTGTAATTTAATTACCGCACGCTTAGAAGATTAAATCCACGATTAAAAGAATTTATATGGATTAGTGCAGGATGATTTTAAATCACTGCCAGCTCACGGCAAAGCAACTGTGCAACCTGCAGTAAGAGCAGTAGTGCTGGAAAGGGCTGGGAGGCCACCCTGGTCCTGCTCCATGTGCCAGGAGAGCCAGGTACGGGGCCAGCAGGGAGCCCCCAGCCCCTTCCCAGCAGAGTTCCATGCTGGGGACTGCCATGGAGACAGGAGGGATTCACCTGCCCAGCACACTCCTCTCCTGATCCATTACTCCATCACACCCATCTCTGTTAAAAACATTCATCTCTTAGTCCCCAGATGTGGGTTTTAGTCCCTTTTTAAGCCAATCTGTTACTTTTCTTAAGTCACTTATTAGATGTGGCTTTATGGGGGAACGAAAGAAGCCGGATGGGAGGAAAAGTAAAACATGCAAACTGGGAAGATTTACTAAATCAACTGGTTCAAATCGAATTCCCAGGCCTCCAGCTAAAGCTGTGCCCCAGAAAGCTTTATTGTTTTCCTCTCTGGGGTGAGAGGGAGAATGTGAAATTCATTTTTCTGCGCTGGGTGGGGAAGGGAGGATCACGGGCAGCTCTTTCATCAAATTGCTTCTTCCAAGACAGCCATTTGCAAATCTTCATCCCTTCATCTAAGCAGCTGCCTCACCTGGCTGGTGTGAACACCCCAAACTGGGCAGGGGTGGAGACTGAGAGGGTCCAGGTTTAAACCAGGATCTCTGGGAAAATCCTGGAGCGGTGCCAAGCGTGGCCACCACCCTCTCTCCACTCCCGGGAGCGCAGGCACACGACTCCAGCACGTCCCTGACAGTGGGATGTGGTTGGAGACACCCGCCAGGAACACTCAGGCAGCCATCTGCTACCAGCATGGCCAGGCAGGGACAGAGAACCCCTTCCCAGCCTCCATCCTGCAGGGGATGGGATGAATCCGTCGCTTCCCCGTGCAGGATGGCAGTGCAGCGCCGGGCCCTGTGCAATCTGTTTGATTTGAAATATTAGTGAAGAGATTAGAAACAGTGCTCATGATTTTGTGATGCATATGGTAATTAAAGTGTTACATTGCAATTATGATGTAATTAAACTGTGGGATGCTCTTCAAGATGCAATTGCCACTCATTTGCATAACTGACGGATTTGCTTATTAGCACCCTTTTAATATATGTATTAAAAAGAGCATCAAGAGCGTTGGCTACGGAAGCAGCATTCCATCTTTCTCCAGCAAGCTGCAGGGCTGGGCTGCTGCTTCCCAGCTCCCAGTGCTGCTGATGCATTCCCTGGCTGGGGCTCTCCCCTGCCAGGACTCAGGAGCGGCTCTGCTGACCAACAGCCCCCTGAATTCCAGCCCCAGTTGGAGCAGACACATCTTCCTGCATGTCCACCCTCACCCTGAGGCCCCCCAAGCAGCGCCTGAGCAGCCCCTTGGTCAGTTCCCTCCTCAGAAAACTCTCCCATGCCCCATATCTGCTGGGCTCTTATTCCAGAGGAAGAGATTTTCCCCTTTTCCAGCCCCCTAAGCCAGTTCTCACTTTCAAGGATTCACACTTTCAAGGATGCTCTTTGGGGGTCCCTGCCTGGAAAGCCACCAAACCTGGCCTTTCCAAGCAATTCATACAAATCCCTACAGCTGCTACACCCACCAGCTGTGCTCATCCAGCACAGCACTGCCATGGAAAGGCACCTGCTCTGTGCCACACAGTTTATCTTCACTCACAAGGACCTTTCTGGATCTGTAGATTGCTGTAGGTACTGAAGAAAATCCCACCTTAAAAAGCAGACTGATTTTCTCCTTTTTAAACTCATCAGAACTCCCTCTGAGGAGCTGCAATAAACCTACTCTCAGCACTGGGCTGTCCATAACCCTGTCCTGATCCCACGGCTGGGAGTGGGTGCAACACGAGGTTGGGAACACGATGGGGCAGCCAGGGAGAGAAAATCTTCACTGAAAGCCAAATCTTGTGTGTGGACTTTGCTTTTATCCTGAGCCGGCCATGCCTTAAAACATCCCTGACTGCTGGTAATGCCTCAATCTGCCTCACTGCGCAAGAAAAGGGAAAAGGACTTTTCAAATTGCTCCTTTTACCTGCTGCTTTTAACCTGCATTGGGGAACATGAGATTCCCGAAAAACATGATGTCTGGTATTCTGCAGGAATGGATCGATCAGGAAAACAGTGGTGCTGCACTGTGGGAGGATGATGGGTTGGGCTCTGTGGAGTGTTTCGTCCTCTGCCTGTCGAGATCCCAGAGAACATTCCCACGTTTAATGCTCCACAGGCAGGACATGGAGCACTCCCACCATCCAGCCTGAGGGGTCTTGAGTGAAGAGGCTGCTGCTTCCCCCCCCCAAACCACGCCATGACATGGTGGCCTTGGGAGGTGACAGCTGATGGAGGTGTCCATCAGTGAGGTCAAACACCAGCTCATAAATTGCCAGCCCCATCTCCGAGCCACCATCTCTGAGCAAAAAACATTTACAGTCATTTAGAGGAAAAGCTTTTTCCCTTCTCTCTGAGCTACAACAGATCTATGATAGGGCTTTTCAGACTTCAGCATCCCCCTGGCAGCCTGTGTTAGGCCTGAAGGTGGAAATGAATGATTCCTTACCAGATTAAAAGATCTGTGTGACAGCTGAGCAGTGCTGCGCTCACAGCCCAGGGAGTGCTGAGCACAAGCTGGGCTGGTGCCTGGAGGGCACCCTTGGGGCTCACTCCCCCTGGCAGAGCCACCTGGGACCCCTGTGCCGGGAAACTGGGCTCCCAAAACGAGCCCCGAGCAGCCTCCAGCACCCTCCCTTGGCCACTTATTTTGGTTTAGTTGGGAAGCTGTAGACGCCTGCTAATTAAAATTGATGTCGTGTTCACCAGAGCCCAATTCCGCATCGAACTCCTGTTGCTTCCTTCTCCGCGAGAGCAGGTCTGCCATATTTAGCCAACTTTTAAAGTCATTAGCAGAAGCAGATGCTTGGATCCGCAGTCCCTAATGACTCTAAATGAGAGTATTAGTTTATTGACTGATGGCCTAATTGTTGCCACCACGACCACAAGCGACAGCTCCAAGCCCAAGCGCTGTGTCTGTGCTGAAGGACACCCAGCCGGGGGGCAGAGGGACAGAGGGACAGTGCTGCCAGGGCTGCAGCCAGGACACAGGGACCAGCAGCCCCCAAGATGTGACCCACATGCAGACCTCCAGATGACTCCAGCAGGTGAACAGCCAGCAAAAGTTAATTCAATTACGCTTTCCCCACCAGAGGTCAGAGCCCCGGAGCGCGTGTTGCTGTGTGATCTTTCGCAGGGTGACTTGACTTCCCCGTGCTCTCTGCATGGTAATGAAGAGCCTCTTGGGGCCTGGAGCAGCAGCGTGTGCCATTCCTGCTTCCCTCCTCCTTCAGCTGTCCGTGCAAGTGTAGATGAATGGGAGGAGGGGAAAGTCAGAGCTCGGGCCCTGTGCACTCCTGCACTGCTGGGAGATGTGACCGCCAGCCCCGCTCCTGCCCCGGCCCCTGAAGGACAGTCCAGAGCAATTAACGGTGGCTGTGCTTTAATTGAAGCATTTCCAACCTGCCTTGACCCAGATGGGCACGAACACCCCCAAAATGAAGAGGTTTTGAGCATGTGCCTGAATGGCCCATGGAGCAGGGACGGACCTGAGCCATGGGAAGACATCCTGAGACATGGAAGCTGCCTGAGGATGCTGTTGGGAAGACAAGATGCATTGCAGCCTTTTTTGGCCACTATTTTATTGGAAATGAGACCAAGAGATGCCACTCAGAGCCTGTGGGAGCTGCTGCATCACAGACCTGAACCCCCCAAAAGCTGACACAGCATGGTGCCTACCCAGCTGACTCTGGGGAAGAGAAACAGCCGTGGAGAAAGTTGTGTCTGCCTTAAGGGATTGGTGGATGTTTTCCCAACACGTAGAAATCAACAGAAAAAAACAGATGTACAAGAGGATTTAAGAGGCATCAAGTTGCCTGGATACCAGATCCTGTAACTACTCAAAAAGTAATTATAAAAGCAAGAAATCTGTCTCGGCTAAGCAGGTGGATGGGAAATTGGAAATCCATTTGTGAGAGACTTTCTGCTTTCTAACAAGGCAGGTTACAGCTCAGCTTGGTTCTCTCCTGCTCCTGATGCTCCTGCCTGCCCTGGAGGAGAATGGAGTGGTGGCTCCTGGCATTCCCAGCACCGTGGTGTTCGCTCCTGAGCTCCTGGCACTGCTGCCCACCCCTCCAGGTGGCTGCCACACGCCTGTGCCCCAGGTCCCTGAACACTTGCACAGGCTCTGCTCTCCCCTGGCAGCTGCTCAGCTCCTGCTCTCAGGACAGGCATGAGGTTTGAGCTTCCCAGAAAACCTCCCCTGCCTGGTGCTGAGGAGCTGGAGCCCTCAATATCCCCCTGGCCATGCCGTGGGGTCCGGCTGATGGAGCCAGCTGGGCATTGACACCACTAAAACAGCCCCCTGCTGATGAGAAACCTGCCTTGAAACCACTTCTGGTTTTTTTTCCTCTTGGGAAAAGGCTGAGAAAAAATAAAAATAACCCCCCCCTCTATAATCCCCAAATCCAAATTTCTTTGCACAGACTCTTGCTCAGCCCAGTGGTGCATCGCAATGACTTGTAATTGTGAGTGTAGAAGCCTTTTGCTGCTGTAACTGTTTCTGTGTGGCCTGGTAGGAGATGAGTTGTGCTGGAAGCAAGAGAGATTTTGCTGGAGCATGAAAAGCAAAGCCATTTAGTTTAGGTAACATCTCTGGAGCTCTAGGGGTCAACAATGGGAACTCCAGGAAAATAGTTTTCAGGGCAGGACGAGCTGGAGACAAGAGAGAAAAAAAGAACTGAGAAAATGCATTTATTAGATGTCCAATTTACCCTCTCCCAAGCTGTCTGCTCCTTTTCAGACACACAATAGGAACAGTGGAGGAGAAGGAGCAGTGGCACTGCTGTCAGAGTCACCGAGCAGGCAGGGAGCAGGGGCACTGCGGTGGCAGGGAAAACAGAGCCGAGGGAATGCGATGGCAACAGTGGGTTTGGACTGCAAGAAGCTGCAGGAGGAAGGGGTGAGAGCTGAAATCGGCCGGAGAATCCTGGTGCCAGCAAGGCCCTGGCTTGGCAAATTTATCCCAGGTCACGGCTCCAAGGCTACCAGAGCTCCGGGAGCGTTTGGACAATGCTCTCAGGGATGCACTGGGTGGGATTGTTGGGGTGTCTGTGCAGGGCCACGGGCTGGACTGGATGACCCTTGTGGGTCTCTTCCAGGGGGATATTCCATGATTCTGTGGTCTGTTCTGCTCTAGCCACACACACAGACCCATGGACTCCCTCTGCCTCAGTCACTCAAGAAACTTCCCTTCAGGATCTCTCGCTTGCAGGCAACATTTCTCTGTACAATAAGCCTCATAACTCCGCATTTCTGTGTTTTTGACAAGATAAAGCGCGGGTTGGAGCTCTCCCTGGGTAAATCAGCTCATTAATGCTGTGTACGGAGGGCTTTGGTGCTGTGCAGCAGGCAGGGAACACAGGCAGGGAACAAAGACAGAGGTACCTGAAACATCCCTCGCTGTGGAATCACGGCAGCGCCGTCCCCGGCCGTGGGGCTGGCCGGGATATCAAGCAGGATGACAGGGATGTGGTAGGTGTAGGAGCGATCCTACAGCAAGAGGTGACCTTGACCCAGAAGATTTCTTCTTCTTCTTTGTTTTTTCGTTCCACCTCTCAGCAGCACGGGGCAACCATTGTATTTTTCAAAGGCGAGTTCCGGGCTCCAAAGAAAGGAATTGCTAAACGTTTATCACAACTTGCCTGGGGGGATGTGAAATACAAGAGGAAATCTCCCCCTCTCTGCCTCCCACTGCACCCTACCCTGAATTCGGGAGGAAAAGTCGTTTGAGTGATCTTAGCAGAATCAGAACAAGCGTTTACTGCTCTTTAAGGACCCATAAACCACTTCAGTAGTTTGCTGGTTTATATCTGACTATCTTCTACGTTAGACATTTAAATTAAAACATTTATAATTAATTGAACAAATAATTTCCTCTCCCCCCGTCCCCACCCCTTTGGGGATTGCAGCATGGAAGACTTCAGTAAATTTTGGTCTCCTAAGCACCATTTCCTCGAGAGGGTTGGTTTTCTTGTGGGGTGGGAAGCAAGGGCAGGCAGAGAGTGGTTTTAACTGGAAAATGCATTGATAGGAAAGACAAATTAATGCCCATTTTTTCAAGAGGGGAAAAGAAAAAGGCACTGGGAGCCTTTTTCTTCCATAATGGAGAGCACCAGGAGCAGGGCTCTGGCAGGGTGGGTCAATGCCCTTGTGCTGGCTGGGAGTGGAGAGCGGTGTCCAGGCAAGCAGGGGGTGAGCAGAGGGAGCAGAACCCAGGAGGGACGTCACTGACCCAAGACACACCACCAAAGACTTCTCTGTGTGGGTGACACATGAGGTGACCCCGATGGGGCTCAGGAGTGAGCCCTGAGCATCCCAGGAATGGCCACTCTCAGTTGGGTGGCTGTGGAGGCGAGGGGGCTCTGGGACATCCGTGGTCTTCGCAGAAAATACAGTTTATTTTGATGCCCTGGAAGTGCCTTTGTCAGCAGATCTATTCTTTCATTGTGAAAAAGCCTATTAGCTTCTGCTTTCTACTTCTGTGGGAATTTATTCCTCCATCAGATCTCCAATATAAAAGTGCTTCCCTCTCGGAGATTGATACCGTGTATACGAAAAGCTCCGCGCGCTCCGGGCCAGGCAGTCCCTTCCCTTAGGAGCGATGAAGGATGGCTTTGAGAGCAAAGCACCGAACAGCTCCACAAGATAAAATCTCAATTCCAAGGGCTGCTATGACATCCTGGTGACCTTGGGCTCTCCCTGAGGTTCCTGTGCAGTGCAGGACGTGCCAGGCTTTCAGCAGGAGAGCAGGGGGTGGGCGATGCTGAAATCTCACCCTGCAGTTGTCCTGCACAGACCCACACAGGGAACCTCCTGGTGCTGGGGAAGATTTACAGCCCCATCCACGGCCTCTCAGAAGAAGAGTAGGGACAAATCTGGGGATTGTGCTCAGCTATCTCGGGTCAGAGGGGAAGGGGATGGAGGACAGCAGGCTGTGCCCAGCTGAGCTCCGAGCAGGCCTGCACAGAGCTGATGTGGTGCTGCGACTTCAGCCCCAGCCAAGCGAAATCATCCCCTTCTCTGAGCTCACCCAGCTGATCAGGGGTCATGTCACTCTGTCTGACAGACTCGGTGCCCTCGTTTGCAGCACCAATGTGTGCAACACCCCCTGAGCAGCCACACCTTCCCCTGGACACGCCGGCTGCCTGGGACTGCTCTGTCACAGCAGGAACAGCAGGAGAAACTGCTCAGCCTGCTGAGAAACGTGCTCAGCCAGCTGTGGGAGCCTCCCGCTGCACAGAGTCCCAGCCTGAGGCCGGGTGGAGGGGGCCACACCTTCCTCCAAAGGGCTTTGGTGTCCTCCCACACCAGGCAGTGCTGGCACCGCACCCCCACACCGGGCTGGGGTCACCTCCAGGCAGTGCCAGCACACGGGGAGGGTCCTGCTCTGGCCATGTGGGTGCCAAAAAGATGTGGGTGCCACGCTGGTCCTGCCCCTGCCCTGCCAGCCCTCTCCAGCCAGAAGATGGTGCTGATGTGGACATCAATGCCTTCCTTCCCTCCCCAGTGGAACTTCCCACTCCTCCTGCACCCCCTCACTGCTGCCCATCTCCCCTCGCTGCCCAGCTCCTGTCCCCACACTCTGGAGCAGAGGCCTTGCAGAGCTCTGGCTCCCACAGAGGAAACCAGGGCCAGATTAAAATAATAATAATAATAATAATAATAATAATAATAATAATAATAATAAAAACCCAGAAAAATCCCAAAACAAACAAACAAAAAAACCCAGTCATCCTCTGCCCAGGCCACTCCAGACCCTCATTGCCATGGCAACTGCCTGCTGGCAGTGATGCTGCCTCGCTGATGGGAAGTATTTCCTTGGGACGGATGTGAATTCCTCCAACACAAGCCCAGTGTGGAGTGTCACTGCTCGGGAAGGGCCAGCAGGCAGGGAGAGGGTGACAGGGAGAAGGTGACAGGGAGAAGGTGACAGGGAGAGGGTGACAGGGAGAGGGTGACAGGGAGAAGGTGACAGGGAGAAGGTGACAAGATCCAGCCCTGCCTGCTCATCCATCTGTACTGTGGAGGGCCACAACCCCCAACAGCCACACCAGAGCACTCCAGTGACAGCCCTGACACCCACGAGTGACACTTCCTGGCACAGAGGCTTCTTTGAGGCCAAGTGACAGAATAAATTCTCACCAGCACGGAGCCATCACATTGCTTTTAATTATCAGGAAAGGTCCCAGAGCATTGCACGCTGTTTAACTTGGGCTGATGGATCTTGTTTGTCACAACTCCTTGGGGTTTTTTTCTGTCCTGGATGTTTTTTTCTCCAAACAACCCTGCTGGAGATCCAAGCCCTGCAGGGACAGGGGAGCGGGCAGAGTGAGCCAGTCCTGCTCATCCCACCTGTGCTGCTGAGCCAGGACTCGGGATGGCTCTGGGGTGGGAAACACGACAAAAACATCAAATGGGAACTTCTCCTGCCTCTGCCTGCATGAAACACGAGCTTCACATTAAACACAATAAATAATTATTTAAACTCAAAGATGCCCTGGCTGAGCGTGTTCCTCCAAACTGTGGTGCCCAGGAGAAAAGGGTCAGGCCACTGCTGCCTCCTGCTTTATCTACCCAGAATCAAGTTTAATATGCTACAGCTTTACACCAGGCACTCTCAATTTATCACCAAAACACCTTGCAGAGGGTTGCCAGTTTCCTCCCTTCATCACTGCTGATATAATGAGGTGACAGTCAGCCTCGAAGGAGGGGGACGTATTTGTCAGGAGGGCTTTTGCTGCTGCTGTGGCTTGCTCTCCGTTTGGCAGAGCTTTGGAGCTCAACTGAGACAAAGGAGATTTGGATGTGGAGGAGACAGGGGCAGGTTTCCAACCCTCCTGCTGCCCACAGCTCCGGCCAAGCCAGGAGGATGAGTCCAGCCCCAGTCCCTTGAGCTGTACCAGTCACGCTCCATGGCAGGGCACTCTGTATCAGTAAGAAAGCCAGGCACGTTTCCTCAGAGTTGAGGCAAGAAAGGTGATGTAGACATGCAAAGAGATCCCCAAAAAACCACCTGTCCTGGGAAAACTTGGCTGCTGGAACATCTGCTGCCTGTTGGGATTGTGCTTGTCCACGGGGAAAGGAAACATGGTCACATCCATGGCAGGTGGATCCTTGCCAGGGGGTTTGGGGCTCAGGACTCAATCCTCAGATGGTGTCACTCCTTTTGCTCCAGCAGGACAAGGAAGGCTCCTGCCCCAGCTCACCTCTGTCCTGACAACCCCTGAGGTGTGGACATCACCCCAAATCCCAGTCCCAGGACAGTTTTTGCTCCCCACAGAGCCAGCAAGGGCTATGAGCTCCAGCCCACATTTACCCCTTCCCTGTGCCTGACACCCAGACGACAGCCCTGCCTATAAATCATATTTTGCCCAGATTTAGAGGAGAAAGGAGCTATTATGAGAAATAGATCAGAAGTGACACAGCTCATTATTGCGAGGTGAGTCCAAGCTGCAGACAAGGGCAAAGTTAATAGAAAACGTATTCAATCCACAATGGTAACTTTAATTGTTAGCACTAATGAAGCCTATTTAGGATGGATTATGTATCTGGCATTTCAGATGCAGCCCTCAATTCATCTTCCCCGTCACATGTCTCATCGCATCAGGTCCAGAGGCAGAAGGAGAGCTTTTCCCCTTCCGCTGAACAACTGGGGTTGAAAAACAAATTCTGTGTCATCCATCAGCCCAGAGGCCCAGCTGGCCAGGGCAGGGACTTGTGGGGACGCTCACAGGGGTGACTCCCCTCCCCAGCATGGCCAGGAGCTGCCAAAGGACCAGGAGCTGCAGCATCGGTGTCACAGGACCTGCTCGAGAGCAGCCAACTCCCCAGCTGCCCATTGTGCCTCCCCTACTCTATTTCCAGCTTTAGCAGCCCCCGAGGTGGCAGCTCAGGGTTTCAGAGGCGGCACGAGGCTGTGACTCTGCCCTGGACCAGCCCCCTCCCCCCCAGCCTCCTCCCAGGCAGTTTTCCAGGCACACTTTTGGAATTAAGGACAAATTGTAATTACTTTTCTCAGTAACAAAACCTTTGGAGGAAAGGGCTGGTGATAGATTTCAGGCTTTATCGGAGCTGACAAAGAGCATTATTCACACTGCACGAGAACTGGCACCTCGTCAGACGGGGAGGTCTGTGGTGACCATCCCTGGGGCACCAACAGACACCAGGATTTTTTTTTCCTTAATACGGGAATTAAGCACGTTGTCTTGTCGAGTTCCCTGGGCCGTGCTGAACAGTGAGCCCAGCCCTGGCATGTCGTCCCTCTTTGCCAAACTCTCATTTGAAAGGTCACTGCAACCCAAATATTGAAGAGAACTGCAAAAGGCACCAGGATTTTGGTGCTGGATTTCCCGTGAGCACAGGGCTCTGCTTGGGTACAGCCAATCCAACCCCAGCCAAAGGAGCTGCTGCTCCCGGGTCAGGGATTTCCCCAGTGACTCCCAGGAACCAGCAGCAAGGTTCTCCAGGAGGTGGACAATGCCAGTAAAACCTGTTCCAAAGGCTGAGGGCAGCCTCTCCAGCCCCCAGCTGCTGTTTCCTCCTGGAGCTCTGCACCAGCCCCTCGAGTCCCAGCAGCTCCTGTTGAGTCCGGATTTAGCTCGATGCAGTCGATCCTGATCACGAGTGTGTCAGGAATTAATGCCTGCTGCAGCCTCCCCCAAGCAGGGAGCCGTCAGTCACCCCCTCAAATGGGATCATTCTCCCTTTTGTCCCCATTTTCCCTCCTCAGCAGTGCTGCACAAACGGGCAGCAAGTGCCTCCTCAGTGCACTCGGGATTTTCTGCAAGGCAAACCAGAGGAATGAATTGTGGCGATGGTGACCCCAGTGTTCAGGAGCCACCATCCTGGCTGGAGTGGTGGCAGCTGGCACCAGGTAACGGGGGCTGGCAGCCCCCAGGGACCCCCACATCACCCCTCTTCCAGTGTGAGCATGGAGAAAGTGCACTGAACCTACCCTGTTGTGTCATCCAGCTTTTCTCACCCTGGAAACTTAAATCAAGTGACTAACGGGAGCCAGGGGAAGTCTGAGATGGATGGATCTATGTCATCTTCCACCCATGGTATCCATCACACCACTGGATTTTGTGTCTGTGCCCCTTTAAATAAGGCTCCTTGCTTTGCACTGGGGAGGGAAAAGAAGAAAAAAAAATCGATTAAAGAGAAAAGAAGGTGAGGGGGAAAAAGGATAATTATGTCCCACAAAAATTAAGGGAAAGAAAAATGATGTAAAAAAATCCCTTCTTGTATAAAAAGGGTATTTTATAATAGACCTTTAAAGCTTTCCATCAAGTGAAACCAACACATTTACTTGAAGTGTTAAAGAGGAACCTTCAATCAATCAGAGAACTTCATTTTTACTCTGTAATGAATTCAATTGACCTTCGTGTTGCAGAGATACAGCGGCTGAGGCGGGGGGGAGGCTCTGAAACACGCCCTTGTCCCAGGGGGTGCGTGGTTGCCAGTGCCAGGCTGGTCCCCTCGGGGGTGGAGGAGAAGTGCTGGGAGCTGCAGCCCTGCTCTGGGGCTCTGGAATTTCGGACACTAAATGGATGTGGCACTTGGGGAAGGGGACATCACTGGAAACTCGCTGGGAGGGCGACATTTCTGCGTGAAATCCTGAGATGAAACTCTGCTCTCAAAGCAATTATCACCAGCTAATGGGAGCTGGGAAATGGCCTCTCCCTTCCCACTGATTGAAATCCCACCTTGGCCCCCACAAGCTGCACACGGAAGAGCAGTCGCTTGCTGACCCATGGAAATCAGAGATGGAGTTTGTGGCTGGAGATTGCCCAGCCACAAACGTTTTGGATGCACTGCAAGGTCACACAGATGTGGAGCCAGAGGGATTTTTGGACATGGCTTAGGGGTCCCCAGGCCTGTGAGGTTTTTGGGGGCACAGGTCCATCTCTCCTGCACCAACAGAGGGTGGGAACAGCCCCTGCCCCAGGTCCCAGGGCAGGGGAGGTGCCCCATTCTCCACACCAGGTCCCCAAATCACCCAGTGACACTGAACAGTTCCAACCCCACCATCAGCCACTGGTCCCAGTCCCAGGGTGGCTCTGGGAGGTGCAGCAGCCCCAGCCACCCAAACTCTGCTGCTCCAGGGGGGAGCTGCAGCCCCCAGCCTTTGCTCTCATCTCCTGGGTAAGTACTAATAAAAGAGTGGCTAAAAATACAGAAAAAGCATTTATTTCTGAGGGAAGAATCCCTTGAATTGCACCCCGGCTAATTAACATTTATCCAAAGTGCACTCATCACAAACATACATTAACCTTTGAGGCATCTATAAGAGCAATTGGAAAATATATAATGAGAGCAGAGAGAACCCAGAGCACGAGACCTCCCCTCTGAAAATGCCACCCTGGCCTCCTCTTGGATGCATTTTCAAACAGTTTCCCTTCAATTCCCAGTTTTTCAGTGCTTCCAAAGCAGGTCCTTGACACCCCTGAGCTGCCCCCCTCCCTGCTCAGAGCCGGGGGAATTGCCCACCCACTCTTCCCTCCTCTCCTGCTCCTCCGCTGGGGAGCAGGGATCAGTTCCTGTGGTAAGCCCAGAGAAAAATGAAGGATTTTGTCCAAGATTTAAATTAAACCAGCAATCAATATCGCTCCTGAAAGCAGAGACGAACAGCCATGGCGCTGAGATGTCCTTAATGATTCCAGTCAAAGTCATTAGCAAAGTTACTTCCCTGGCTTTTTTTTTTTTTTTTTTTTTTTTTTTTTAATTGGGAATGGTGAGAGAGCCCCGGCATCCTCAAGGAAAGCAGAGAAACATTAAAGATGTCTGGGAAGCACTGGAGCTGGAGAGATAAGATGTGGAGTCGCTCTCCATGTGCCAGCTGGGCTGGGAGGGGGAAAGGAAAATTTCAGAAAGAGAAATTCTGCATTTCTTGACCCCACTTACCCCGTGTGGGGGAAATGGTTGAGCAACCACTGCCTTCCCTCATTGAACACGGAATTCATGAGGATCAACCCTCACTCCTCAGCCTCCTCTTAGATTTATTTTATATATTTTATAGACATTTTTACATGTAAGTATATGTAAATAATATATAAAACATTGTATCTTTATATATTATATATTTCTACATAATAGAAAATAATATGTGAACTAGAAATATAGATACAGAACTAGACATAGACAGATATAAATAAAATATAACTATAAATGGTAAATATTTATACATTATATTTATATAATATAGTTATTTAATAATATATTTAATAATACAGTTAACAATATAGTTATGTATAATATATTTACTTCATAATATATTTATATAAAACATGTTTTATATTATATATTTTATAGCTATATTTCTATATAGATGTTATAGTATTTAGATTTTATATCTCATAGTATTTAGTCTTTCTATGTAGCAAATACATGTATTTATACACACACCCATTACATGTACCCCTGGGGGGTTCAGGGCTCTTTTGAGGGGTCACTGCTGGACCCCAGGACAGGACAGGGCTCTGCCCAGGGTACCCCAAATACCTCATCCTGCTCCTGAGCCCAGCTGGGGCCAGCTTAGGAGGAGCAGGGAAGGATTCACTCCTGATCCAGCACTCAGCCCGGGGCCTTGGTTTGCTCAGCACTTGGATTCCAGTGGGGTGCAAGTCCTCACAATCCTCCTCGAGCCAACAAAACCCATTTGAGTGGAAGTGGGAAGGAGCTGGGCCATGGCTGAGCACGAGGCTTCCCCCAGAAAAACCCTGGAGCAGCTCCCCTTCCCGGGAGCTGGGGTGGGATCCCGCACGTCTGCAGGCTGGTGCCAGCAATCCCCGTTCATTCCAGCAGGCCTGGATGACACGGAGGGAAGATTCAGCTCTTCTAATTACTCCTGTGAATACCAGGGGTGCTGCTGATGAGGGAGGCAGGCACATGCACATCCACACACACACTCGCAGCCAATTAGGAAAGAAATACAGCAGCGAGGAGCCTGCAGGCTCGCAACGATTCATAGTAAAGGAAAAAGAGGTCTAAGCTGTCGGTGTCACTGTGAAGCAGCAGAGTTCTGATGGTCAGTGCCCAGCAGTGAGGCCCAGCACAGGGCAGGGGAGGATTCAAGCCATCAGCCAAGGGATAAAGCTTAATTTTCAGCTGATAGGAACGTGGTACCCAACAGCACCGTGCTCTGGGTGCTCCACCCAGCCGGGCCCAGCAGCCCTGACCTGGTGCTGCCGCGCAGTGAAATCCTGCCTCTCCAGCCCTGGGGTTCTCTGCTCTCTCGGCTCTCGGCTCTGTCTGATGCCAACCCCCCCCCCCCGAAGACACCTCAGCCCATTGTCACCAGCCTGTACCCCCTCGTACAGGGTCTCCCTGAGCCCCAGGGCCTGGGACTGGCACCATTTCCAGAACGGGATCCCTGTGGCAAATCCAGGGCTTCAGCTTCTCCCACCTGCTCAAGCACACACCGGATTCTCTGGCTCTGGCAACTCGGCTGCTCCACTGCACAGCCCCAAGAGCTCAGCAGGCAGCACTGGGAGGCCGCTGAACCACACAAAAATGCCCCTCCACCCCCACTTAGGACCTTGACGGCTCCGTTCCAATCCCCCTTTGGTGGGATTTTGGGTGGTTCTCCGTCCCTCTTTTCCCAAGAGCATCCCCACACCTTCCTGGGATATTCCACTGCCAATGCCCTCCTGCCCACCAAGCCTGAGGGCACAGCAGAGGAATTGCCCCCTGCAGCAGCTTCATTTCATAGCCCTGATTAGAGCTCTGAGCTGGAAATCAGCTGGAAAGGCTGATTTCTTCACAACCTTCTGTTCTGACCAGTCTGAAACTCATGGATGGGCTCGACAGGACACAGGTGCCTCTTTCTGTCCTCTTCTTCAGCCACCCCCTGCAGGGACATGGAATAAAGAGCTTGGGGCTGCAAAACCAAAGAGGACTTCAGTCCTGGCTGGAAGTGTGGGAATTACCCAGGAAATCCAGCAGCAGAGGTGCTGTAGTCCTGTGAGCAGGGGGGGGTTGCATGGAGTGAACCCTGCAAAGTGAGACCCATCAGTGGTGGGAAGGCAGTTCTAGCTGCCCAAAAAGTGCAAGCAGCAGAATTTTTAAACACCCCTGGAGGTGCAGTGCTATTATCAATGTTATTACCAACGTTATTTATCACAGAAAGTGGCATTAATATTACCACACTTATTAATACATAAAGCTGTAGTGTTTTTACTAAAGCAGCTACAAAACTCTGCATTGCTATTAATGCTGACATGAATATATTAATAATACATTAGCACTGGTTTGTTTTGTGGCTTCCGTTTCCCTGAAATCATTTTTTCCTCTAACTCTTGATCCCGCTTGTTCAGTATTTTGGCAAGGAGTGGGTCTAATCAGTAATCACAGAATCACAAAATCCCTGAAGTTGGAAAAGCCTTCCAAGAGCATCGAGTCCAACCTGTGCCCAATCCCGTCCTTGTCCCCAGCCCAGAGCACGGAGTGCCACGTCCAGGAATTCCTTGGACACCTCCAGGGATGGGCACTCCAAACCTCCCTCAGTAGTTCCAAGGCCTGACCACCCCTTCCGTGAAGAAATCCCTCCTGATGTCCACCCTGAGCCTCCCCTGGCCCAGCCTGAGGCCGTTCCCTCTCCTCCTGTCCCTGTTCCCTGGGAGCAGAGCCTGACCCCTCCCGGGTGCCCCCTCCTGCCAGTTGTTGTGGACAGGACCCATTTTTGTTGGATGCCAAATAAGGACGTGGAACAGCTTCAGTGCTGGGAGAAGAGCTGGCTGATGGGGCCAAATCCAGATGCCCAGAGAGGGGCTTCTCAAGAGAGCCATCAAAGGGGGCACATTTCAGAGGGTTACCCCAAAGCAGAGGCTGTGGGCGCTGCCTTGGGGGGCTGCCACCACTTCACCCCCCTCTCCTGCAAACCCTGGGGTCTGGGTCTGCTCTGGGCATGGCAACCACGCCCAAAGCCACGTGGGCCACTCCAGCCCAGCAGCCTGGCACACGGCCGTGAGCAGAGCCTCATAAATCCTGGCAGAGGGTAAGTGACGTTCTGCTGGGCTCTCTCTCAAATCACACTCGTTCCTCACGCTGAAATCCCACCCAGTCTTGGCAGCAAAGCTGCAGAACCGAGCAGGCACAGCTCCGTGGGCTCGTGCAGGGGGAGGGCAGCACGACAGAGGAAATGGGACAGCGCTGGACTCCCAGAGCATCTCAAAATTCCCGTGCCGGCAAAGTCAGGCATGATTGATTGGGAGTTACGTGAGGATGAGCTGGACCCTTTAAGGAGTACGAGCCATTCATCCTGGACATCAGGAAGGATTTCTTCATGGAAAGGGCTGTCAGGCACTGGAAGGAGCTGCCCAGGGAGGTGGTGCTGTCCCCATCCCTGGAGGGGTCTGAAGAATGACTGAACGTGGCA